>NC_142795.1:45221722-45266722 GCF_049724085.1 Artemia sp. Qi Xiang Cuo
TGTGTGTGTTTGTGTGTGTGTGTTAGTTTTTTTTGTGTGTGTGTGTGTAAGTTTGTTTGTGTGTTTGTGTGTGTATGTAAGTTTTTGTGTGTGTTATTTTTGTTGTGTGTGTGTGAGTTTTCGTGTGTGTGTGTGTAAGTTGTGTGTGTTTGTGTGTGTGTGTTTTTGTTAGTTTTTGTGAGTGTGTGTTTGTGAGTTTTTGTTGTGTTCATGTGTTAGTTTTTGTGTGTGTGTGTGTGTGTGTGTATGTGTGTGTGTGTGTATGTTTTTTTGTGTGTTTAAGTTTTTGCGTGTGTGTGTAAGTTTTCGTGTGTGTGTGTGTGTGTTTTGTGTGTGTGTGTGTGTGTGTGTGTGTAAGTTTTTGTGTGCATGTAAGTTTTTGTGTGCATGTATGTTTTCGTGTGCATGTGTAAGTTTTTTTGTGTGTGTGTGTATGTGTGTGTAAGTTTTGTGTGTGTGTAAGTTTTGGTGTGTGTGTGTAAGTTTTCGTGTGTGTGTGTGAGTGTGTGTGTGTGTGTTAGAGTTTTGTGTGTGTGTGTGTTAGCTTTTTTGTGCTTGTTAGTTTTTGTGTGTGTGTGTGTGTGTGTAAGTTTTTGTGTTTTTGTAAGTTTGGGAGTGTGTGTGCTAGTTATAGTGTGTGTCCGTAAGTTTTCATGTGTGTGTGTGTAAGATTTTGTGTGTGTGTTTGTTTTAGTTTTCGTGTTTGTGTTTTATTTTTACTGTGTGTGTTTAATTTTTTGTGTGTGAGTGTCAGATTTTGTGAGTGTGTGTAAGTTTTTGTGTGCATGTCAGTTTTTATGTGTATGTAATTTTTCGTGTGCATTTGTAAGTTTTTTGTTTGTCTGTTTGTGTGTGTGTGTGTGCGTAAGTTTTAGTTTGTGTGTGTTAGTTTGTGTGTGTGTGTTTAAGTTTTTTTGAGTTTGTGTAAGTGTGAATGTGTGTGTAATTTTTTGTGTAAATGTAAGTTTTTGTGTGAATGTAAGTTTTTGCGTGTGTGTGTTATTTTTTGAGTGCGTGTGTAAGTTTTTGTGTGTGTTTGTGTGTGTGTAAGTTTTTGTGTGTCTTAGCTTTTTTGTTTGTAAGTTTTGACGTGTGTGTGTGTAATTTTTATTGTGTGTGTGTGTGTGTGTCAGTTTTTGTGTGAATGTAAGTTTTAATGTGAATGTTTAAGTTTTTTTGTGTGTGTGTGTGTGTGTGTGTAAGTTGGTGTGTGTGTGTAAGTTTTTGTGTGTGTATGCAAGTTGTTGGGCGTGTGTCTTATTGGTGTGGGTGTTTGTTTTATTGTGGGGGTGGTTGTATGTTTTGTGTGCTTTTTAGTTTTTTCGTTTTTGTGTTATTGTTTTGTTTGTGTTCAAGTTTGTTTGTGTGTCAGCGGTTGTTTGTGGGTATAAGTTTGTGTGTGTGTTTGTAAGTTTGTGTGTGTTTGTGTGTGTGTATGTTTTTGTGTGTGTGTGTGTAAGTTTGTGTGTGTGTTTGTGTGTGTGTGTTTGTTTGTGTTTTTGTATGTTTTGGCTTGTGTATGTGATTTTTCGTGTGTGTGTGTAATCTTTGTGTGTGTGTGTGTGTTTGTAAGTTTTTGTGATTTTTAGTTTTAGTTTTTGTTGTGTTCTTTAGTAAGTTTTTGTGTGTGTGTGTGTGTGTGTGTGTATTTATTTGTGTGTGTGTAATTTTTTGAGTGTGTGTGTAAGTTTTAGAGTGTGTGTGTGTGTTTGTGTTTGCTTGTTTGTGTGTGTGTGTTTAAGTTTGTGTGTGTTTGTAAGTTTTTGTGTGCTTGTTATTTTTTGTTTGCTTGTGTAAGTTTTTGTGTGTGTGTGTGTGTAAGTTTTTGTGTGTGTGTAAGTTTTGGCGTGTGTGTGTATGTTTTCTTTTGTGTGTGTTTGTGTGTTTTTTGTGTGTGTGTGTTTTTGTGTGTGTGTGTGTGTGTGTGTGTGTGTGTAAGTTTTTGTGTTGATGTAAGTTTTTTTGTGCATGTGTTAGTGTGTGTGTGTGTGTGTAAGTGTGTGTGTGTGTGTAAGTTTTGGCGTGTGTGTGTAAGTTTTCGTGCGTGTGTGTCAGTTTTTGTGTGTGTGTTGGTTTTTGTGTGTGTGTGTGTGTGTGTAAGTTTTTGTGTGTGTGTGTAAGTTTTCGTGTGTGTGTGTGTGTAAGTTTTTGTGTGTGAGTGTAAGATTTGTGCGTTTGTGTAAGTTTTTGTGTGCATGTAAGTTTTTATGTGCATGTAAGTTTTATTGTGCATGTGTAAGTTTTTTGTGTGTGTGTGTGTGTGTGTGTGTGTGTGTGTGTGTGTGTGTGTGTGTGCGTAAGTTTTCGTGTGTGTGTGTAAGTTTTGTGTGTGTGTGTGTAAGTTTTTGTGCGTGTGTGTAAGTTTGAGTGTGTGTGTAAGTTTTTGTGGGCATGTAAGTTTTTGTGTGCATGTAAGTTTTTGAGTGTGTGTGTTTGTTTGTTTGTGTGTGTGTGTTTGTTAGTTTTTGTGTGTCTTAGATTTTGTGTGTGTTAGTTTTGATGTGTGTGTGTGTAAGTTTTCGTGCGTGTGTGTGTAAGTTTTTGTGTGAATGTTATTTTTAATGTGCATGTGTAAGTTTTGTGTGTGTGTGTGTGTGTGTGTGTAAGTTTTTGTGTGTGTGTTTGTTTTTTTTTTGTGTGTTTAAGTTTTTGTGTGTGTGTGTAAGTTTTTGTGAGTGTGTGTTAGTTTTTGAGTGAATGTAAGTTTTTTTGTGAATGTAAGTGTTTGAGTGTGGGTGTAAGGTTTTGTGTGTGAGGGTTAGTTTTTGTGTGTCTAAGATTTTGTGTGTGGGTGTAAGTTTTTTTTGTGTGTGTGTAAGTTTGTGTGTGTTTGTGTGTGTGTGTTAGTTTTTGTCTGTGTAAGTTTTTATTTGTGTGTGTGTGTGTAATTTTGTGTATGTGTGTGTATGTGTGTGTGTAAGTTTTTTTGTGTGTGTAAGTTTTGGAGTGTGTGTGTTAGTTTTAGTGTGTGTGAGTGTAAGTTTTGTGTGTGTGTGTGTTTGTAAGTTTTCGTGTGTGTGTGTTGGTGTGAGTGTGTAATTTTATGTGTGTGTGTAATTTTTTGCGTGTGTGTGTGAGTTTTATTGTGTTTGTGTTTGTATGTTTTGTGTGTGTGTGTGTGTGTGTGTAAGTTTTTGTGTGCTTGTATGTTTTTTTTTTAATGTTTGTTTTCGTGTGCTTGTGTTTGTTTGTGTGTGTGTGTGTGTGTTTGTTAGTTTTTGTGTGTGTATGTTTTGGTGTGTGTGTGTATTTGTTAGTGTGTGTGTTTGGATTTTTTGTGTGTGTGTGTGTGTGTGTAAGTTTTTGTGCGTGTGTGTGTGAGTTTTTTGTGTTCATGTGTAAGTTTTTGTGTGTGTGTGTGTGTGTGTGTGTTTTAGTTTTTGTGTGTGTGTATGTTTTTGCGTGTGTGTGTGTGTTTTGTTGTTTGTGTGTTTTTGTTTTGTGTGTGTGTTTGTGTGTGTGTTTGTAATTTTGTTTGCGTGTGTGTGTGTGTTTTTTTTGTGTTCATGTTTAATATTGTGTGTGTATGTGTGTGTGTGTGTGTGTGTGTAATTTTTTTTGTGTGTATAAGTTTTTGAGTGTGTGTGTGAGTTTTAGTGTGTGTGTGTGTGTAAGTTTGTGTGTGTGTGTGTATGTAAGTTTTTGTGTGCTTTTTAGTTTTTGTGTTCATTTTAGTTTTTGTGTGCTTGTGTTTGTTTTTGTGTATGTGTGTGTGTGTAAGTTTTTGTGTGTGTGTGTGTGTGTATGTTTTTGAGTGTGTTTGTGTAATTTTTGTCGTGACTGTTTTATTTTTCATGTGTGTGTTTGTGTGTAAGTTTTTGTGTGTATGTGTAAGTTTTTGTGCGTGTTTGTAAGTTTTTGTGTGTGTGTGTTTGTGTGTGTAAGTTTTTGTGTGCATGTAAGTTTTTGTGTGTGGGTCTAAGTGTTTGTGTGTGTGTGTGTGTAAGTTTTTGTGTGTCTAATCTTTTGTGTTTGGGTGTAAGTTTTTTGTTTTTTTGTGTAAGTATGTGTGTGTGTGTGTTTGTGTATATGTTTTTGTGTGTGTAAGTTTTTTTTGTGTGTGTGTGTGTGTAAGTTTGTGTGTGCATGTAAGTTTTTTTTGTGTTCATGTGTAATTTTGTGTGTGTGTGTGTGTGTGTTTGTAAGTTTTTGTGTGTGTGTGTAATTTTTCGCGTGTGTGTGTTAGTTTTGGTGTGTGTGTGTGTGTGTTAGTTTTTGTGTGTGTGTGCTAGTTTTTGCGAGGGTGTTTTAGTTTTTGTGTGTGTGTTAGTTTTTGTGTGTGTGTTAGTTTTGGAGTGTGTGTGTGTGTTTTCGTGTGTGTGTGTTTGTGTGTAATTTTTGTGTGTGTGTGTGTAAGTTTTTTTGTGCATGTAAGTTTTTGTGTGAATTTTATTTTTCATTTGCATATTTTAGTTTTGTGTGTGTGTGTGTGTGTGTAAGTTTTTGTGTATGTGTGTGTGTAAGTTTTCGCGTATGTGTGTAAGTTTTCGTGTGTTTGTGTGTTAGTTTTCGTGTGTGTGTGTAAGTTCTTTTGCGTGTGTGTAAGTTTTTGTGTGTGTGTAAGTTTTTGTGTGCATTTATGGGGACCGGGGGAGGGCCTTTGGTGCCCAGGGAAGGTGTTTGGGGGTCCGGGGACCTTTGGGGACCGGGGGAGTGCCTTTGGGAGCCCAGTGGACCTTTGGGGACCGGGGGAGGACCTTTGGGGGCCAGGGGGACCCTTGGGGGCCGGTTGGGTCTTTGGGAGCCCGGGGGCCCTTTGTGGACCAGGGAAGGGCCTTTGGGGGTCTGAGGAGGGTGTTTGGGGGATAATATTTCGAAATTTTTACTTTTTAGTTTACTTTTTTTTGCGGCACATCCTTGCGGTGCATCCTATGGTACGTTCCTATGGTGCCTCCCTGCGGTACATCCTCCTTGGCACTTTCTTGACCCGCGGTGCATCCCTGCGGCACATCCTGTGGCGCTTTTCTGGCCCATGGCGCATCCTGGTAGCGCGTCTCTGGTCCTGGGGACCTTTGGGGGCCGGGGGAGGGCCTTTGGGGCACAGGGAGGGCCTTTGGGGCACAGGGAGGGCCTTTGGGGGTCCAGGGGGGCAGTTGGGGGCCAGGGGGACATTTGGGGACCAGTGGAGGGCCTTTGGGACCCCGTTGGTCCTTTGGGAGCTCGATGGGCCTTTGTGGGGCCCGGGGATGGCCTTTGGAGGTCTGGGTTGGCCTTTGGGGGCGTCGGTGGCCTTTTGGAAGCTTGGGGGGCCTTTGAGGACCGGGGGCTTCCTTCGGGGTTGGGGTAGGAGGATTGGAACCCTTTGGGGTTGGGTTAGAGGACCTCACAACACTGTTCAAATGAAACTTGTGTATTATAACGACCACAGAGTTTCACCATTAAATTCTCTTCTAAAATCTCTTCAAAAATCTTCTTTTAAAATGTCTCTATCTGTTTCGCCGAAATAGTTCCATAACCTGTCTAAGACAGTTTCGCCCAATTAATCCCTAAACGTAATTCAGCGTGTTCCTTTTGTTTTTGGCATCTCTGCGCTAATGCATTTCAAATTAATAAGAAACCTGATTCCCGCGCTAAAACAATTCATCGCTAAGATGTTTCTTGGAGAATTGTTTCCATGGCCTTTGGCTATTAATATCCTTTGGAGTTCGACCAAAAGAGTTGTTTCCGAGGCAAAGACATTAATGACTTGGATCTATTCCTGGAGAATCGTTTCTATGCGAAAATTTTTAAAGTCTGACAGATGATGTCATTGGTTGATTGATCTGTCAAGAAAGGGGAATTAATTTGTTGTTTCTAAGGGGAATTATTGATTCACGATAGGTGAATTGAGGTCGACAGCACAGGTGTTCCAAGGTCGATGTTGTTGTTGTTGTAAGTGCACGCTCTCAGCAAATGTCAAGGTCGATGTTGTTGTTGTTGTTTTTGGCACGCTCTCAGCGAATGTCAAGGTCGATGTTGTTGTTGTTGACAAATTGGAAAAAGAGGTCATTGACCCCATTAACCACGTGTTCTCCCTAATGACTCTATGCCCATATAAGGAGTTCGTTCCGTATTAAAAATGCTGACATGACCACGTGGTCATGTTCGGAGTCAATAAGGCCCTTTTACTGAAAGTTATATCCTTCTTGAGAGAAGATTCTATCATTTTACCCTAGTAGAATTACTAAAGGAAATTTGGTATCAGAAGAAGACTTTTTGAAACAAAGTCATCCTCTTAAGTAATAGTTAAATGTGATCGATTAATTCAGGGGTTTTTATTGTATCATCCTAGAAGACCTAATTTCAAGAACTTTCAACTACGTTGAATAAAATAGATATCTCAAAATTTCGATTGGATGTGTTTGGGAAAATGGGCAGCATGAGAGGGGCGTTAGTTGCTCTCCAATCACTTTCACCTATTAAAAAAGGCACTAACCCTTTCAATTTCCAATTGAATGAGCCCTTCTGAAGTTTCTACGCTTTCAATAAAAACCTTATACGCCCCCACGGCATAACTTACACCCCTTGCCCTGATGGCTGTGGGGGGGAAGGGGTTGTCATCCTTAAAGACCTAATTTCCAAAACTTTCAACTACGTTGAATAAAATGGCTATCTAAAATATTGATTGGATGTGTTTGGAAAAAAGATGGGCGTCAGAGAAGGGTTAGTTGCCTTGAAATCACTTTCGACTATTAAAAAGGGCACTAGCCCTTTGAATTTCCAATTGAATGAACACTTTTTTAAATTTCTACAACAAAAATGACAATTAGAAAAATTAATGCCTCCAACGCATAACTTTCAGACATGTCCCTGAAGGCTGAGAGAGGAATATCCTGCTTAAAGATATAATTTCCTGAACTTCGAACCGGGCAGAAAATAATGGCTGTCTCAAAATCTTTATTGGACGTCTTTCAGGATATGATGTGCGCGTAAGGGGTGTTAGTTGCCTTTCAATCACTTTCGACTACTAAAAAGAGCACTAGCCATTTCAATTTCCAATTAAATGAGCCCTTTTTGATGTTTCTACGACAACGCGTTCTAAACAACCCTTATAGGCCCCCTGGGCCTAATATACACCCCGTGCCCGGAGAGCGGTGGGGGGGGTGGTGTTTGTCATCCTCCAATACCTTATTTCTATAACATAAAACTAAGGTGAATAAAATGGCTATTTCAAGTTTTTGATTAGATGTGTTTTGGGAAAAGGTGGGTGTGAGAGGCGGGTTAGTTGCCCTCTAATCACTTTCGACTATTAAAAAGAACACTAGCCATATGAATTTTCAATCGAATGAGCCTTTTTTAAAGTTTCTACGACAACGCCTTCTATAAAAAACCTTATTTGCCCCTAGGGCATAACTCACAACCCTTAAGGGCTGTGGGGGAATGTCCTGCTCAAAAACATAATTTTTATCTAGAAATCAACTACGCTGAACAAAATGGCTCTCTCAAAATTTCGATTGGATGTGTTTCGGGAGATGGTGGGCGTGGATAGGGTTAATCGCCTTCCAATCACTTTCGACTTTTAAAAAGTGCAAAAGCCACTCCAATTTCCAATCGAATGAGCACTTTTTGAAGTTTCTACGACAACTTCTTCGATAAAGGAAAAAATAAAAGTGCCCTGCTCTAAAGGAAAAAATTAAGAAATAATACATTGTGCCAACATCGTTCTTATAAGCCCCCAGGACATAACTTAAAACCCTTATCCTGAGGGTTGTGGGGGAGTGTCCTCCTCTTTACTTAGTCTCCGTTTCTTGTCTCGTTCTTGAGTGTCCCCGTTCTTTACTTAGGCAGCGCGATCGTGCTGCCTATGATTTATACAACAAATTTCTATATAAACCTTATATGCCCCCAGGGCATAACTTACAACCCTTGCACTGAGGGCTCTGAGGGAGGATCTTTCCATGGAGGAAGTTTTCATGGGGAAACGGACATTGCTATGAAGGGTGTGCAAGATTTTCCAGCATTATTTAAAAAAAAGATCAAAATTAAGTAATAAAAAAAACAACTATTTTTTCAACTGAAAGTAAGGAGCAACATCAAAATTTAAAACAAACAGAAATTAATACGTATCTGATTGGGTCCGCCCCCTACTCATTACCTCGCTCTATACGATAAAGTTTTTTTGTACTTTCATCAGAGCAATTTATTATAATTAACGGCCTTTTTTGATTAAGGGGTCATTCTTAAAGAATTGGAAGAAAATTTGAACTTAGCATAAAGAGCAAGGTATTGACTATGGGGTGAACCCCCTAATATACATAATAAAGATATACAAATATAAAACTTCGTTACGTAAGTTAATTCTTAAGTTACATCTGAACAAAATTTCGAGAAAGCCATTTAGCAAAAACAATAAGTAAAATTAATATACAAATTTCGTTTTAATTATTCACGTACGATGAGCCAAAATAAAAGCTGCATTAACTCAAAAACGTCCAGAAATTAAATAAAAAAAAACAAGTTTTTTAAACTTAAAGTAAGGAGCGACATTAAAACTTAAAATGAACAGAAATTATTCCGTATATGAAAGGGGATACTCCCTCCTCAACCCCTCGCCATTTACGCTAAAGTTTGACTCTGTCTCACAACTTTGTTTTTTAAAACAATAAAACCCTTTAGCGTAAAGAGTAAGGGGTTGAGGAGGGGGCAACCCCTTTCATATACGGAATAATTTCTGTTCGTTTTAGGTTTTGATGTCGCTCCTTACTTTCAGTTAAAAAAAACCTTTTTTTATTTAATTTGAATTCAGAGTCACAGGAGGTGCTCAATGACTTTAAAAAACTTCGTAATGAAACTAATCTTGTTTATTATGGTATGAAATTTGAAAATAATAAAGGGAACACGAAAGGTACGTAGAAAACTATTAATGAATTATTAAACAGTGGCAAGAAAAATGAAAATCCTCCTAGCCTAAAATTTGATGATAGAATAGTTGTTCAAAGGAAGGAAATTTCGGATGTTTTGGATAGTTATTTTTCAAAAACAGGTAAATCAGTAAGTGAAATTTCATATAACGGTAGTAGTAAAATCACTGAAGCTTTTAAAGATGAAAGAGGTTTGGGGGTAAACATGAACATTGCTGAAAATAATCTAGAGGAGATGAAGCAAATAATAGGATTGATGAAGTCAAATTCGCCTGGGAGTGCTGGTCTCAATCTGCAAACATTGAAATTCGTAATTGTATATTTGTTGCCCTGTCTTACATATTTGATTAACTTATCGGTGAAAAGGGGTGTGTTTCCTTCACGATTAAAAGAGGCCACGGTTATCCCTTTGTATAAAGGATGTCTGAAGACAGGTCTTTCAAATTGGAGACTGATTTCGATGTTGTCTTTGATTTAAAAGCTATATGAAAAGTTCGTACATAGAAGATTGTATAACCATCTGAATCTATATGGATTTCTCGCAGAAACACAGTTAGGATTCAGGAAAGGCCATCCTACGATACATGCAGTCCACCATCTCACAGGTTTTGTTGACTCTGCACTTAAACATGGGGAGCTAGTGCTTTCAAGTTTCACAGATTTTAGCAAAGCTTTTGATACTGTTGCTTTCAAGATATTATTGAGCAGGCTACGTTGTTTAGGTCTTCATGATGTATCTTCGAATTGGTTTGAATCTTATCTCGGAGGGAGAACACTAAGAGTGAATGTTGATGGCTGCAAATCAAGAAGTTATATAGTCACGACAGCCATAGGGAAATTAACACAGGGAAATTAGTATATGTTTGATGGTTATGTTGTTTGTTGGTTATGTTATGTTGATGGTTATTGTTGGTTATGTTATGTTGATGTGATTCGTTGGTTGTTTTTGGTTATATTATGTTGATGGTTACTGTTGGTTATGTTATGTTGATGTTGTTTGTTGGTTATTGATGGTTATGTTATATTGACGTTTGTTGGTTATGTTATGTTGATGTTGTTTGATGGTTATTGTTGGTTATGTTGTCTTGATGGTTATTGTTGGTTACGTTATGTTGACGTTGTTTCATGGTTATGTTGATTATTGATGGTTATGTTATGTTACTGTGGATGTTATGTTTTGTTGTTATGTTATGTTGTTTATTGTTTCATGGTTATGTTATATTGATGTTGTTTGATGGTTATGGTATGTTGATGTTGTTTGATGGTCATGTTATGTTGATGTTGTTTCTTTTTTATGTTATGTTATGTTTGTTGGTTATGTTATGTTGAGGTTGTTTGATGGTTAGGTTATGTTGTTGGTTAAGAGTGTTATGTTGTGTTAATGTTGTTTCTTGGTTATGTTGTTATGTTATGTTGATGTTATTTGATGGTTATGTTATGTTGATGTTGTTTCTTGGGTATGTTATGTTGATGTTGTTTCATGGTTATGTTGTTATGTAATGTTGTTGCTTGATGGCTATTGATGTTTATATTGATGTTATGTTATGTTTTGTTGTTGATTATATTATGTTGATGTTGTTTCTTGGTTATGTTGTTATGTTATGTTGATTTTGTTTGTTGGTTATGTTGATGTTGTTTGATGTTTCATAGTTTTGTTGATGTGTGTTTGTTATGTTTGCAGGACATATTTGAAATAAATGATGTTACTAGGCTAGATTTCTAGCGCATGTATCGTCACGGTACACACCCCCTTTTCTGAGTATACGTTGTTTCTAGACAAAAGTATGTCTACCATATGGTTTAAGTCCCCCGCATAGTTACTAGATACATTCCCATGTGGTTGAACTCCCCTACGTAGTTACTAGGCGAAATTCCCAGGTGGTAGGAGTCCCCTGCAATGCTTTTCTAGACAAAACAAACCTCCCAGCTAGCAAGACTCCCTTGACGTTTTGTAGAATTGGTACTCCCATTAGTTAAAAGAATAAAATTTGTCTGAATGGTGTATTCTTAAAAAAAGCTTTTAGTGTCAAACATTTAGGTTTTTTTCTTGATTGTAATATTAGTTGGAAAGTGCACTGTGATGCAGTAGCAGCAAAAGTGGCAAGAGGATTGGGTCTTATAAGAAGGCTAAGGAATGAGCTCCAAACAATAATTCTAATGAGCCTATATCATTCTATTAACAGTCCGTATCTATCGTATGGTTGTTTGCTGTGGACTAGCTCTTTTGTGTCAAGTTTTAAGAGTTCAAACTTTACAAAGTGAAGTTGTTCGTGTCTTAGGAGATTATGTGAGATTTGAAAATAATACTTCGAGTTGCTTAACTAAAATGAAAATTATAAATGTTTATAAGTTAAGAGATTATAAACTAGCTATTTTTGTTTATCAATGTTTGAATCGTTATTCACCGGAGTGCTTTTGAGAAATTTTTAAGTCTAACTCGTTTTGTCATTGTTATGAAACTAGGCATTCTTCAGGGATAGTGTTTGAGGCTCGGAGTACTCAGCGCAGATCTTTATTTCCGCGTTTTGCAGGACCACAGCTGTGGAATTCACTCCCTGAGGGTATAAATGTGACAGATACTGTTAGCTAGTTAAAAATTGGATTGAAACGCTACCTTCTGGGAAGTTGTTAATGATTTTAGTTGATTTAAGTATGTCTCGCTAGTAATTCGTTTCCACTTCGTTTATGGTCTATTGACGATACTGTTTAATAGTATGTGCTAATAGTTAAAAGATATAATAGTTTCACTACTTGTTTGCTTTTTTTCGTGATTTTCATTTATAGTGTGAATATATATTAGTAGACTAAAACGATGAAACAACCATCAAATACAACCAAATGGATTTCCCCGATGTTTGTTGAAAGATTATGTAAGCGTTAGTTTGGTTTATAAATTATTTCTCTGTCTCTCTTATTTCTCTCTCTGAAAGGACCCCATTGACCGCCAAATATAAAAACACACCCCCTACATTCAAAACACATTGTATAAAGTTTTATTATGGTTTTTTTGCTCGCATCCTTTGCCTTATGGTCCCTGTTTTCTGAGAATTTGATAAGAAAAATTTCCAGCTTGATTTACCCAAATAAATGTATTTTAGGGCTGAAAATCCATTTCAAGCGTGTTTCACGTGGAAACTACGCTGCGCATACCTCACTTATCATTTGACGTGTGGCGTCTTTCTCATCTTACAGACTGTCAAATGACTTAGTAATTCCTCTAGCTTGTTATATAAAGATTCTTGCAAAGTTTTTCCTTCTGGAGGCATCTCCTTTACTGATGGCAAGACATTTTATTGTCATGATACAGGTTTCAACTTAATCACTTGTCAGCTTTTTAAAGAAGATATTCAGCCGAAGACACTAGAGTGACAGTGTGACATATATACATTTTTATTCTTTATTGCTTGTTCAACCTCTTGTTTGCTAGCTATTTGACCCTATAAGTAAACCTTCGAAATTTTTTGCGTTTGTATTTATTGTCTTATAAATAAATGCAAGTAGACTCAGTTCCATTTTTGTTATGCAAACAAATAAATACCTTTTTTCTTTGTGTTTTAAGGTGCAAAATGGCTCGTCGCTGAGGATGATATAGTGAGGCGGACCTGTAGAAACATCCAACTACTGAAGCAAGACAAGTTAATCCGGTTGCAGTTTGCAGACCATTACGCCATCCCATCTGACTAGAAAAATAATATAGAAGCCAAAGACACAAAAAAGTACCAGTAACTAATACCATATTGTAGACCTAGATAGAAACATTTAATCAGAATATTAAACAAAATTATAGAAATGTATCATATTTTAAATGATATATATATATTGCACCGCTTGCAGCTGATTTTGCATCCTCTACATTACATGATTGGGGCTCTGGGAAAGATATTCAAGAAAGTGTTTCGCAAAATCTCAGGTCGAGCGCGTGATCCCTTGGCGAGTGATTGAAACAACGCGGAAAAGGTTTAAAAAGGGTGCGAAAGACCTAATCACTCATCAGTCTCAACTCAGCCCAGAAGCGTATAGCATCAAAGAAGAAGAAAATAAAAAGATCCGAAAAGGATTTCTATTCCTAGAAAATAGCTTATCTACCACATAAATATACTTACCCTCGATCACCTCATCTTTAAATCTTTTCAATGCAGAAAATGTAGATCTCAGTGTAAAGCATGGATACTGTGAAAAATTTTACCCACAGCAAACACTCTCTGAAAATTTTCATTTTCAAACTTATTCCAATGAAGACTACCTCATAGATTTGACTTCGAAATTTATTGATTTAAGTGTCATTGTTAAGAATCTAAGAATGAAAAATCAAGTGCCGCCGAGGGGTTATCCTACGAAAATCGTGTACTACATAATTTATTTCGGCAAATAAGTATCTACATAAATGGAACATTGATGAGCACGAGCAATAATCTTTCAAATTATGTAAGTTACATACAATTCATGCTGATGACTCCAATGTCTTATAAGCCATTGAGGGAACAAGTACTCGGTTATGAATATAAAACAGATAATGACGTCACCAATATTCTTATATATGTGACAACTGAAGATTTGCATTTAGTTGGGAAACTAAATCATGAGATATTTAAAATACCTCAATGGCTGCTTCCCAATGTAAAGATTAATATAAAACTACAACTCGCACCGTCCAATTACATTATGCGAAAAGTACTGGGCACTGTACCCGATGCAACAGTCTCTCTCACGTCGGCAATGCTCCATGTGCGAAAATAGCAAGTCATGAGTTCTGTTGCTTTGGCAATTGATAAATTAAGAGCTGCTGGAAATAATATTAAAATTAATATTATTACTCGTGCCTCATATAAAATCACGAATCAACTTCATATTTCTACAGGTACGCGTACCTATACCGATTCATCATTTATCAATGGCAAAATTCCTTCCAAATTGGCATTGGCTTTTGTAAAACAGGGCTAGCACTGTTGGATCATGGACAGATTCCGCAAATACATTTGAACTGTTTGAATTTTCATCGCTTGTGTGTAAAGTAAATGGAATTCCGCTCTACAATTTACCCTTGGAAAATCCTACAGGACCCGATGTGAATTGACAATGCAATCCCTAGATATTATTCAAAAATAAAAATTATTCAAAAATGGTATAACTGAAGAAATGTTTGCGTAAACTCATGGTATCATTGCATTGGATTTGTCCGGTACGCAAGATATATGAATATTTTCCGGAAGGTTTACGTGCATTTAGAGTGTACCTTTGCTAAGATAATGGAGGAGAGTGTTGCATAAATCTCGCTAAATCATTTTGAAACCTATTGGGAAATTACCCCTGACAGCATTGTTTTATTACACTTGGCACCATGAACACGAATCAAATACTCAATGTACTCAATCTGGAGCCCTACATGTCTAAATATAAATCCTAATGCATACCTTCAGATTTCCTCGAAAACAGTCAACATGTTGACAATACCATTATTATTGTTAATAGCAATCCGTCAACTGTAAAGACAGGGCATTGGTTTTGCGTCTTTCAAACAAGAAGCAATTTATCATTTTTTTTATCCTCTTTGTCTACCGTATGTATTCTACACGCCTCACATTAAAAATTTTCTTGAGCAAAGTGGACAATCTATTATTCAAAATCGGAAGCAAGTACAAGATTCATCAACGAAAAGCTATGGTTTTATGCCCTATTATATTTTTTTAGATGTCCCGGGCATACTTAAATGGAATTCCTCAAGATTTTTGGCGATAATCCTCGATTGAACGACTTTCTAGTTGAAAATACTCTTTCCTATTTCTATAATATAAATTTCGGTGCTTTACAAGGGCAATGCCTTAAAAATATATGTAAATTTATTTATTAATAAAACTTGTATATATACAAAACACGGTGTCCTTTTAGATTTCTTCTTCAACGTATAGGTATTCATCAAAACGATAAGTGGTAATAGCTCATCAGGATACAACTTGTATTCAGACGCATAGCCAGGGTCACATTTTCAACAATATAGTGTAACTTCATTTTTATTAAATCTCTTTGTAAAGTCAATAATACTATTCTGATTCATATTATAAAATTCACGTGTTTCAATTAGCTTATTTGAAGCTATGTCATATACAAAATTCTCATATGAAGAATCAATTTCTGTAACAGACAAATAAAAGTTAGTAGGTTTATAATCATAGTAGCCGGTATCTTCACAGTGATGTAGTAAGAACCCGACTTTTTTATTGTTCCAGCAATTGAAGCGTAGACCAGGTTCTTCTTACCCAAACAATTTAAAACCAAGACGATGTCAGTCTCTTAAAAATAAACTGAAATCACCTTTAGGGTTTTTCGCAATCATGCCAGGGTAAGTATTTTCCCATTGATCACATTTATCACAGTGACAATTGGAGCATAAGAATCCTCTATTATGAGAGTCACAAATCTCTTCAAGACATGATTTACAGTCTTTAATTTGCACTGCATATCCTCTATGCAATTTACACGGATTGTATAATTTACACTTTTGACTGTAGCAATCAGAAAAAGTACAATTCTCACAGGATGACCAGCTGCCCAAAGTATACAAGCATAATGGACATGTGTAAAACAATTTTGATGTTGACTGTCTCACTTCCAAAAAGAAACTAACAGGGGATCAATAAAATGTCTCCTAGAGATGTCACAAAACTTGTTTAGACACGATTTCTCACAAAATGGCCGTCTAAGTAGTGGATAAGAGCAAAATCACAATATCATATTATTTTGTCTCAATAAAAATATCTATAAATTGAGTAAATGCATGGGAATCACGAGGACAGAAATTCATGCAAGAGTCCAAAAATCGGAAATCAGTCACCATTATATCGTTGGGCATTTCTCGAGAAAAAATTTTTCTTAGAAGAGATAAGTCAAGAAAGTCATCATCTAAAACTAAAATTTTTTCCAATTTTACTTGATTACGTAAGGTTTTCTGGTTCTCAAATCTAGTCATTTCAATACTCTCACTACCAAAAATAGACTAACAGTTTTCTATAAATTGTTCGCTTCAATATATTTCGCCAGTATATTTAACCATCTTGTAGTCTCTGTAAATACACTATATTCACCTTAGTCACAAAGCATAATTGTTCTTCCGACTTGAATTTGCTTAATGTTATAACATATTCAGCCTAAATCTTGTCCCATTCTAGGGTTAGTCGACAACCCCTTGTAATTTCCACCACCACCTTAGGCACTCTAGGTTCCATTTCATCAACATTTTCAATATTCAATCATTTATAAGCATCCATTTCAATGTTGACTGCCTCACTTCCAAAAAGAAACTGACTTTCGATCAAATAAAAATGGCTTCTACCACCTGGAAACATGTTTAGACAAGATTTTCCTAAAAAATGGCCGTCTAAGGTTTTTAATAGAAAAACAACAGAGGGAAATAAAAACATCTGGAAAACAGGGCTGCACTCAGAATCCAATACTAATTCCCCTATGGCTGCCATGATGTCAGAGGGCATGTAAAACAAAAAACACAGGGGTGTGTCGCGTGACATCAGAGGGTATGACTTGAAAATCCAATGCTAAATTCCCTATGGCTGCCGTGACGTCAAAAGGCATGCCGTAGAAATCCTATGAATCTATTTAAAGCACGAGGGTGTGTCGCATGATGTAACAGGGAAATGTGCATTTCTGCTTGAAATGCCCAGGGGTTTGTCGCGTGTATTAACAGGGCATGTCATAGAAATCACATGAAAAGGGATAGGGCTGTCTTAGAAATCCAGGGAGGGCTGTCATAGAAACTGGACCCCCCCCACTACTGTCAACTCCAATATGACCTAGCTGAATTTTAAACGGGAACTAAACTAAACAACATATCTACAGTTAATGGGTAAGGTCACCTCTTTCACCGTCACGTAACGCCTTGGGCCTTTAAAATTAGTGACCTTCCTTTGGACCCAAAACTAAACTTGCTTGGTCCAAAAATTATATTTCAATGGCTTAGCTAGCCAGTGAAAAGATAAAAATGCAACTTTATTACAAACCAATTCCATCCTTCTTGCAAAATTATTACAATTAAAAAGGGACATGTATCTGATTATAAAGGGGCACGGGACCCAACATATATATACTTTTTCTAAAGGAATATTCTTCTACAAGAAGTAGAACTTTCTAAATAATTTTATTTAACGAGTCTGATTTGAAGGGGCAATAGGCCTCCTTGCATTTAGGGTAACCCTGGGTATGGTATTAAAACAATCAGAAATTAAATAAAAAAGCTTTTTTTAATGAAGGTAAATAGCGTGATTCAAAATAAAACGAACATAAATTATTGTATATCTCAAGGGTTCTGTTCCCTCCTTAGCTTTTGCTCTGTAATCTAATGCTGGGGTTTTTGTCCCCTAAAATTAGAGGAACACCTTAAGAGAGGCTGCTCAAGCTAAAGGGTAATTGAAAGGGTTAAAAAAATATTTTCGGCAATACCTCAAAAAGGGAAGAGCAAATGAATATATTTTATTTTAGACAATAAAAAGCAGTTCAAATGTTTTAAAACGCAATTAGCAAACAAACACCTGCAATAACCTATAAAATAATTACATTTGCTACTATAATAAATTCTTTCAGCATAACAATATAAAAATTTATTTTAATAGAAATTAGAGGGTAGCTCCCTTTATCTACAGAATAATCTCTGTTTACTCTCTTCCTTTGCATCTCTATGTCACTCTTTAATTCAGGCCAAAAGGTGACGGATTAGTAGGAATGGGCATAGTAGTTCCCGAAGAAAATCGCCAAGTAGAGCCTCCACTGTCTTTTCTGGTGTAGCTTTTCTGTCGTATTTTATTTGGTATTTAGTTTTCCCGATGTGATTTAGCTTTCCTGATGCATTTTCTTGCTACACGCCTTTTTTCATGTAAATATGTGGCACAAATATATATTCTCTCCTTATTTGCAAATTTTATAGATTTCCTGCCACTAGTATTATTCATGGCACTAGCACCTATCTTACATTGGTTCTGAAGTTTCTAAGCAGTACCCCTTGCATAAAATTCTAATAGCTTAAGAATAAATGTTCTAATAATAAGCTTATTTACAAAAAAAAAAAAAAAAAAAAAAAAAAAAAAAAAAATCATATTTACATAAAAACAATACTTAAGTCTCATCATTGCTCATCCACAATCGATGATCCCAAGTTATGTATTGACCTTTACTCTACTTTTTGAGGTTTCGAATATACATTTCTCAAGGAGGAATGTCTCTTGGAATCCATTGAGTAAAAAACATCATTTCGTCTTCAGGATTAAGTATTCTGTGGGGATATCTAGAACACTCAAAGTCTTCTAAATTGAAAAGAGGAAAATTTCCTTCACATTTTTCAGTTCAAAGTTTATCAGAAGGCCCATTACGCTTGACGTATAATGCTTCAACTCCAAACAAAACTGCATATCTTCCTCACTTCATCTTAAACGCTATTCAGTTCTTTGCCACTTTTATTAAATGGCGTAATAACTCGGTCGTAAGATTCCATACGGTTTATACGGTTTAATATAGATCCCCACAAGCTTTTATCATGGTCATACATATTGTGGTTGCACTTTTCAGTTATAACAGGCATCTTCCTCAATGTCCATAGTCATCAATAAGAAAGCACATTTAAAAATAACATCACACGAGGAATTCTTCAAGCCAATATACTCGCAATCAAAAATGCCAGTCTTCTTTGAAAGTTATTAAATAAAAAAACAAGTTTTTTTAACTGAAAGTAAGGAGCGACATTAAAACTTAAAACGAACAGAAATTATTCCGTATATGAAAGGCGCTGTCCCCTCCTCAACGCCTCGCTCTTTACGCTAAAGTTTTTTATTGTTTAAAAAAAATAGAGTTGTGAGAAAGTCAAACTTTAGAGTAAAGAGCGAGGCGTTGAGGAGGGGACATCCCCTTTCATATACAGAATCATTTCTGTTCGTTTTAAGTTTTAATGTCGCTCCTTACTTTCAGTTAAAAAAACTTGTTTTTTTATTTAATTTCTGAAAGTTTTTCAATTAATGCAGGTTTTGATTTTGGCTCACAGTACATAAATAATTAAAACAAAATTTTCATATCAATTTACTTTTATTTGGTTAAATGGCTTTCTCGAAACTTGTTTCATTTTATTTACGAACGTTTTTATTAGTAATAAATATACGTAACTTACGAATTAACTTACGTAACGAACTTCTATATTCATATATTTTTAATACGTATATTAGGGGTTCGCCCTATAGTCAATACCTTGCTCTTTAAGCGAAAGTTCGAATTTTGTTCCAATTCTTTAAAAATGACCGATTAATCACAAAGGCCGTTAATTAGAATAAATAGCTCTTATGAAAGTACTAAAAAATCTCTGGCATAAAGAGTGAGGTATTTACTAGGGGGTGAACCCAATCATATATGTAATATTTTCTGTTCGTTTAAAGTTTTGATGTTGCTGCTGTTGCAGTTGAAAAACTTGTTGTTTTATATTTAATTTCTGATCTTTTTTTAAATAATGCTTGGAAATCCGGCGTCCCTTTTATAGCAATGTCCCTTCCCCCATGAAAACTTCCTTCATGGAAATATCCTCCCACATAACCCCCGACCCCAGGCACGTACACAGGAATTTGTTTCGGGGGGGGGGGGGGCAATTTGCTTCGGGGGGGGCCAAATCCTTCAAAGCCATTATTCTTTGAGAAAAATCAGAAAATTGTGGGAAAATGAAAAAAATCGTGAGATGTCGGGGGGGGGGGGGGGGCGGGCCCGGAGGCCCCCCCTGCGTACGTCCCCGCCCGACCCCCCCGACCCCCCCCACCACTACCAGTAAAAATCTCTCCTGAAAACGTATGTACTGTATATTTCCTAATAACCAATACTATATGTTAACATTGGGTAAAGTTCATAGCTTTTCGCCCTCCTACCTGGACCTTCGGGGGATTAAGTCATCCTAAAAGACAAACTTATAATATATTTGTACATGCTGAACAAAATGGCTATCTAAAAATTTTGATCAGATGACTTTGGGAAAACAATGAGCGTGGGAGGGGGCCTAGTTGCCATCCATTTTTTTTGTCACTTAAAAAGGGCACTGGAACTTTTAATTTCTATTCCAATGAGCCCTCCCACGATATTCTAGGACCACTGGGTCGATACGATCACCCCTGGAAAAAAATAAATAAAAATAAACACGCACCCGTGATCTTTCTTCTGGCAAAAATGGAAAATTCCACATTTTTGTAGATAGGAGCTTGAAACCTCTACAGTAGGGTTCTCTGATACGTGGAATATGATGGTGTGCTTTTCATTAAGGTTCTATAACTTTTAGGGGGTCTTTCCCCCTTTTTTCGAAAATCAGCCAAATTTTCTGAGGCGCGTAACTTTTGATTAGTATTAGGATTAAACTTGATGAAACTTATATATTTGAAATCAGCATTAAAATCCGATTGTTTTGATTTATCTATTTGTATCAAAATACCGTTTTCTAGAGTTTCGGTTACCATTGAGCCGGGTCCCAATAACCAATACTATATGTTAACATTGGGCAAAGTTCATAACTTTCAGCCCTCCCCCTGGGGGCTTCGAGGGATTAAGTCCTCCTAAAAGACATCTTTATAATATTTTCGACCATGCTGAACAAAATGGCTATCTCAAAATTCTGATCGAGTGACTTTGAGAAAAAACTGAGCGTGGAAGTGGGCCTAGTTGCCCTCCATTTTTTTTTGTCACTTAGAAGGGCACTATAAATTTTAATTTATGTTCCAACAAGCCTTCTCACTTTTTGCTAGGCCAGAGGGTTTATTAGGAACACTCCTGAAAAGAAAAAATAAAATACTAAAAAACCATATACACCTCCAAACTTGTAATTTCTTACGGCAAAAAATGGAAAATTACCAACTTTTGTAGATAGGAGCTTGAAACCTCTACATTAGGGTTCTCTTATACTCTAAATATGATTGTGTAAATTTAATTAAGGTTATATAACTTTTGGGGGGTCTTTCCCCCTTTTTCCGAAAATCAGCCAAATTTTCTCAGGCACATAACTTTTGATAAGTAAAATTAAACTTGATGAAACTTATATATTTGAAATCAGAATTAGAATCTGATTCCTTTGATGTATCTATTGGTATCAAAATTCCGTTTTTTAGAGTTTCTGTTACCATTGAGCCGGGTCGCTCCTTACTTACAGTTCGTTACCACGAACTGTTTGATCGATACACTGTTAAATCCCAGAATTTCATTTTACCCTGAGAACCAACAAATAATTTTCAAATAATATTATCCCATTATTTTTCCAACCTGTTAACCATTTCTAAGGAACTGAACCCCTCCTCCCCCCCCCCCAAAAAAAAACAAAAAAAACATCATAACATTAAAGGTAAAAATCAACACTTCCATCGGCACCCCAAAAAAATCATATCTTTCTATTAATATTATTCAGAAGATATAATATTTCCCAGGCATCCATTCTATCATGTTCAACCTATTCGAATGGTTCACATTACAGACCCCTCAAAAATTCAATTATTCCGAATACAAAAGCAAAATATTGGACATATTTAATTTTACCTCACAGAGAGTGAAAAACACTTTATTAATTCAAAAATCTCATACATTAAGATCGCACTTTATCCAATAGTCTTAGTTGATTAGAAGTTAAGTGAAACTAACAAATAAAATGATTCTCTCTTTCAATATTCGAGAATTTAATATACACATATTGATAGAAGCAATATCTAAAACAATAGAGTATATGGAAACTGTATCACCAGTAATGAGTGAATCAGATATCACCTTCATAGGGGATTCCCCCACTCCTTTTTCCAATAGAAAGTGAGCAGATAGAAACCCGTCTAGTAATGAGTGAACCAGATAATACCTTCAAAGGAGGATTCCCTCCATTTTTCAAGCAGAAAGTGAATATATAGAAAGCTGTATCACCAGTAATGAGTGAGCCATATAGTATTTTCATAAGGGAATTCCCGCATATTTCAAGAAGGAAGTGAACACATTGAAATTGTGTCACTAGTAATGAGTGAACCAAATGTTAGCTTCAAAGGGGAATTCCCCCATATTTCAAGCAGAAATTCCTCCTTCAATTTCATTATATGATAATTTTCACATGTAATAGACTAGTAGACTCCATTTTTATCATTATATAGTGTCATTTATTATTTATTCAATAAATCTTTTTACTACCTCAACAATATCTAGTGATTTTTGTCTTAGAAAGAATATATTCCCGAATGAACCTTTGCGCGCCACTTCTACAATCAAATAAGAGATGGGGATTTGATTTTTCTTCTTGTTGGCGAAGTTAGACCCCTGAAAGCTTCTTCTTTAAGATTTGTCTTTTTCCGCTTAATTAAATTTTAGCCCATTTTTTCCCGAATATTCAGATTTGGTTCGTTTTTTAGGGGAAGTGACTACATCACTGTTTTAGGCCTGTGGAAGCTCTATACTTTTTTTTTTTATCATTGTTTAAAACTTTATAGCCGCTTTGGCAAACCAGAGGCAGAATTCTAGTTTTGGTGGGTAGTTTACAGCCGTTTTGGCAATCTTGTGCCTAGATTCTCTTTTTAGTAGGTAGTTCATAACAGAAATCGCTATGTAGCAGCTGCAAAGCCTTTCTTTTGGCGTCGTTTAAATAAAATAAATTTTACACCCCCAACTCTACTAGTAGGAGAATTCATAGCGTTCATAGCATTCATAGCTTTTATAGTTTATATGCAGGTAGGCTATATGTCTTCTGACCTTTTAATCTGAAAATCTTACCACATGCAAAAAGGTTGGGGGGATATAGCAAGAATTGGGTTTTACCTATAAATCAGGACTATTCAAAACTTTTCATGTTGTTAATTTTCACAAGATTTCCCTATTATTAGCTTTTATAAGAATTTTTTTCACATATTGCTTGCAATAGATTTTATTTTTCATATAAAGGGGCGGGGATATATCTAGAATCAGGTTTTACCCATGAGCTAGGACTGTTTTAAACATTCCAAGGTATCAATTGACACCAAATTTTTTTATTATTAGACTTTAACCTCCAGCATTTCTTTTTTTTAGCTTTACGTATATTCTAACACCAAGCAATACTACATTTTATTATTTTCTTGGATTTAATGGACTGAGATTTTGCGAGTTCGTCTTAGGGTGCTAACCCTTCAAGGTTTTGAGGTCTGGACCGTGATTCCATTTTCTTAAAAAGGAGATTTTTCATATTTTATTATTTTCTCGGATTTAATGGCCTCGGATTTTGCGAGTTCGTCTTAGGGTGCTAACCCTTCAAGGTTTTGATGGTTGGACCGTGATTCCATTTTCTTAAAAATGAGATTTTTCATATTTTATTTTTTTCTCTGATTTAATGGCCTCGGATTTTGCGAGCTCGTCTTAGGGTGCTAACCTTTCAAGGATTTGAGGGTTGGACCGTGATTCAATTTTCTTAAAAATTAGATTTGTCATGTTTCATTCTTTTCTCGGATTTAATTGACTCTGATTTTGCGAGTTCGTCTTAGGGTGATAACCCTTCAAGGTTTTGATGTCTGGACCGTGATTCCATTTTCTTAAAAATGAGATTTTTCATATATTATTATTTTCTCGGATTTTGCGAGTTCGTCTTAGGGTGCCAACCCTTCAAGGTTTTGATGGTTGGACCGTTATTCCATTTTCTTAAAAATTAGATTTTTCATATTTTATTTTTTTCTCGGATTTAATGGCCTCGGATTTTGCGAGTTCGTCTTAGGGTGATAACCCTTCAAGGTTTTGATGGTTGGACCGTGATTCCATTTTCTTAAAAATAAGATTTTTCATATTTATTATTTTCTCGGATTTAATGGACTCAGATTTTGCGAGTTCGTCTTAGGGTGCTAACCCTTCAAGGTTTTGAGGTCTGGACCGTGATTCCATTTTCTTAAAAATGAGATTTTTCATATTTTATTATTTTCTCGGATTTAATGGACTCTGATTTTGCGAGTTCGTCTTAGGGTGCTAACCCTTCAAGGTTTTGATGTCTGGACCGTGATTCCATTTTCTTAAAAATGAGATTTTTCATATATTATTATTTTCTCGGATTTTGCAAGTTCGTCTTAGGGTGCCAACCCTTCCAGGTTTTGATGGTTGGACCGTTATTCCATTTTCTTAAAAATGAGATTTTTCATATTTTATTTTTTTCTCGGATTTTAGGGACTCAAACTTTGCGAGTTCGTCTTAGGGTGATAACCCTTCAAGGTTTTGATGGTTGGACCGTGATTACATTTTCTTTAAAATAAGATTTTTCATATTTTATTATTTTCTCGGATTTAATGGACTCAGATTTTGAGAGTTCGTCTTAGGGTGCTAACCCTTCAAGGTTTTGAGGTCTGAACCGTGATTCAATTTTCTTAAAAATGAGATTTTCATATTTTATTATTTTATCGGATTTAATGGAATCTGATTTTGCGAGTTCGTCTTAGGGTGCTAACACTTCAAGGTTTTGATGGTTGGACCGTGATTCCATTTTCTTAAAAATGAGATTTTTCATATTTTATTATTTTGTCGGATTTAATGGACTCTAATTTTGCGAGTTCGTCTTAGGGTGCTAACACTTCAAGTCTTTGATGGTTGGACCGTGCATCCATTTTCTTAAAAATGAGATTTTTCATATTTTATTATTTTCTCGGATTTAATGGCCTCGGATTTTACGAGTTCGTCTTAGGGTGCTAACCCTTCAAGGTTTTGAGGTCTGGACCGTGATTTCATTTTCTTAAAAATGAGATTTTTCATATTTCATTATTTTCTCTGATTTAATGGCCTCGGATTTTGCGAGTTCGTCTTAGGGTGCTAACCTTTCAAGGTTTTGATGGTTGGACCGTGATTCAATTTTCTTAAAAATGAGATTTTTCATATTTTATTATTTTTTCGGATTTAATGGACTCAGATTTTGCGAGTTCGTCTTAGGGTGCTAACCCTTCAACGTTTTGAGGTCTGGACCGTTATTCAATTTTCGTAAAAATGAGATTTTTCATATTTTATTATTTTCTCGGATTTAATGGCCTCGGATTTTGCGAGTTCGTCTTAGGGTGCTAACCCTTCAAGATTTTGATGGTTGGACCGTGATTCAATATTATTAAAAATGATATATTTCATTTTTTATTATTTCCTTAGTTTTAATGGACTCAGATTTTGAGAGTTCATCTTAGGGTACTAACTGCTCCTGGTTTTTAGGTTTGAACCGTGATTTAATTTTCTTAAAAATGAGAATTGTCATATTTCATTATTTTATCGGATTTAATTGACTCGGATTTTGCGAGTTCGTCTTAGGGTGCTAACTTTTCAAGGATTTGATGGTTGGACCGTGATTCAATTTTCTTAAAAATGAGATTTTTCATATTTTATTATTTTTTCGGATTTAATGGACTCTGATTTTGAGAGTTCGTCTTAGGGTGCTAACCCTTCAAGGTTTTGATGTATGGACCGTGATTCCATTTTCTTAAAAATGAGATTTTCATATTTTATTATTTTATCGGATTTAATGGTCTCTGATTTTGCGAGTTCGTCTTAGGGTGCTAACTCTTCAAGGTTTTGATGGTTGGACCGTGATTCCATTTTCTTAAAAATGATATTTTTCATATTTTATTATTTTCTCGGATTTAAGGGCCTCGGATTTTGCGAGTTCGTCTTAGGGTGATAACCCTTCAAGGTTTTGATGGTTGGACCGTGATTCCATTTTCTTAAAAATGAGATTTTTCATATTTTATTATTTTCTCGGATTTAATGGCCTCGAATTTTGCGAGGTCGTCTTAGGGTGATAACACTTCAAGGTTATGATGGTTGGACCGTGATTCCATTTTCTTAAAAATGAGATTTTTCATATTTTATTATTTTCTCGGATTTAATGGACTCGGACTTTGCGAGTTCGTCTTAGGGTGATAACCCTTCAAGGTTTTGATGGTTGGACCGTGATTCCATTTTCTTAAAAATAAGATTTGTCATATTTATTATTTTCTCGGATTTAATGGACTCAGATTTTGCGAGTTCGTCTTAGGGTGCTAACCCTTCAAGGTTTTGAGGTCTGGACCGTGATTCCATTTTCTTAAAAATGAGATTTTCATATTTTATTATTTTCTCGGATTTAATGGAATCGGATTTTGCGAGTTCGTCTTAGGGTGCTAACTCTTCAAGGTTTTGAGGTATGGACCGTGATTCCATTTTCTTAAAAATGAGATTTTTCATATTTGATTATTTTCTCTGATTTAAGGGCCTCGAATTTTGCGAGTTAGTCTTAGGGTGCTAACCCTTCAAGGCTTTGATGGTTGGACCGTGGATCCATTTTCTTAAAAATGAGATTTTTCATATTTTATTATTTTCTCGGATTTAATGGCCTCGGATTTCACGAGTTTGTCTTAGGGTGCTAACCCTTCAAGGCTTTGAGGTCTGGACCGTGATTTCATTTTCTTAAAAATGAGATTTTTCATATTTCATTATTTTCTCGGATTTAATGGCCTCGGATTTTGCGAGTTCGTCTTAGGGTGCTAACCTTTCAAGGTTTTGATGGTTGGACCGTGATTCAACTTTCTTAAAAATGAGATTTTTCATATTTTATTATTTTCTCGGATTTAATGGCCTCGGATTTTGCGAGTCCGTCTTAGGGTGATAACCCTTCAAGGTTTTGATGGTTGGACCGTGATTCAATTTTCTTAAAAATGAGATTTTTCATATTTTATTATTTTCTCGGATTTAATGGACTCTGATTTTGCGAGTTCGTCTTAGGGTGCTAACCCTTCAAGGTTTTGATGGTTGGACCGTGATTCAATTTTCTTAAAAATGAGATTTTTCATATTTTGTTATTTTCTCGGATTTAATGGACTCTGATTTTGAGAGTTCGTCTTAGGGTGATAACCCTTCAAGTTTTTGATGTTTGGACCGTGATTCAATTTTCTTAAAAATGAGATTTTTCATATTTTATTATTTTCTCGGATTTAATGGACTCAGATTTTGCGAGTTCGTCTTAGGGTGCTAACCCTTCAAGGTTTTGAGGTTTGACCGTGATTCCATTTTCTTAAAAATAAGATTTTCATATTTTATTATTTTCTCGGATTTAATGGCCTCGGATTTTGCGAGTTCGTCTTAGGGTGCTAACTCTTCAAGGTTTTGATAGTTGGATCGTGATTCCATTTTCTTAAAAATGAGATTTTTCATATTTCATTATTTTTTCGGATTTAAGGGACTCAAATTTTGCGAGTTCGTCTTAGGGAGATAATCCTTCAAGGTTTTGATGGTTGGACCGTCATTCCATTTTCTTAAAAATTAAATTTTTCATATTTTATTATTTTTTCGGATTTAAGGGACTCGAATTTTGCGAGTTCGTCTTAGGGAGATAATCCTTCAAGGTTTTGATAGTTGGACCGTCTTTCCATTTACTTAAAAATGAAATTTTTCATATTTTATTATTTTCGCGGATTTAAGGGACTCTAACTTTGCGAGTTCGTCTTAGGGTGATAACCCTTCAAGGTTTTGATGGTTGGACCGTGATTCCATTTTCTTAAAAATGAGATTTTTCATATTTTATTATTTTCTCGGATTTAATGGCCTTGGATTTTGCGAGTTCGTCTTAGGGTGCTAACTCTTCAAGGTTTTGATAGTTGGACCGTGATTCCATTTTCTTAAAAATTAGATTTTTCATATTTTATTATTTTATCGGATTTAAGGGCATCAGATTTTGCGAGTTCGTCTTAGGGTGATAACCCTTCAAGGTTTTGAGGTCTGGACCGTGATTCCATTTTCTTAAAAATGAGATTTTTCATATTTCATTATTTTCTCGGATTTAAGGGCCTCGAATTTTGCGAGTTCGTCTTAGGGTGATAACTCTTCAAGGTTTTGATGGTTGGACCGTCATTCCATTTTCTTAAAAATTAGATTTTTCATATTTCATTACATTTTCGGATTTAAGGGACTCTAATTTTGCGAGTCCGTCTTAGGGAGATAATTCTTCAAGGTTTTGATGGGTGGACCGTCATTCAATTTACTTAAAAATGAAATTTTTCATATTTTATTACTTTCTCGGATTTAATGGCCTCGGATTTTACGAGTTTGTCTTAGGGTGCTAACCCTTCAAGGCTTTGAGGTCTGGACCGTGATTTCATTTTCTTAAAAATGAGATTTTTCATATTTTATTTTTTTCTCTGATTTAATGGCCTCGGATTTTGCGAGTTCGTCTTAGGGTGCTAACCCTTCAAGATTTTGATGGTTGGACCGTGATTCAATTTTCTTAAAAATGAGATTTGTCATGTTTCATTCTTTTCTCTGATTTAATAGACTCTGATTTTGCAAGTTCGTCTTAGGGTGATAACCCTTCAAGGTTTTGAGGTATGGACCGTGATTCCATTTTCGTAAAAATGATATTTTTCATATTTTATTTTTTTCTCGGATTTAATGGCATCAGATTTTGCGAGTCCGTCTTAGGGTGCAAACCCTTATAGGTTTTGATGGTTTGACCGTGATTCAATTTTATTAAAAATTTGATTTGTCATATTTCGTTATTTTTTCGGATTTAATAGACTCTGATTTTGAGAGTTCGTCTTAGGGTGATAAGACTTCAAGGGGTTGAGGTATGGACCGTTATTCCATTTTCGTAAAAATGATATTTTTCATATATTATTTTTTTCTCGGATTTAATGGAATCGGATTTTGCGCTCAAGGTTTTGAGGTCTGGACTGTGATTCCATTTTCTTAAAAATGAGATTTTTCATATATTATTATTTTCTCGGATTTTGCGAGTTCGTCTTAGGGTGATAACCCTTCAAGGTTTTGATGGTTGGACCGTTATTCCATTTTCTTAAAAATAAGATTTTTCATATTTTATTATTTTCTCGGATTTAAGGGCCTCGGATTTTGCGAGTTCGTCTTAGGGTGATAACCCTTCAAGGTTTTGAGGTCTGGACCGTTATTTAATTTTAGTAAAAATAATATTTTTCATATTTCGTTATTTTATCTGATTCAATGGACTCAGATTTTGCGAGCTCGTCTGAGGGTGCTAACATTTCAAGATTTTGATGGGTGTACCTTGATTCAATTTTCTTAAAAATTAGAATGGTAAAAGTTCGTTATTTTCTCTTATTTAATAGACTCAGATTTTGCGAGTTCGTCTTAGGGTGCTAACTCTTCAAGGTTTTGATAGTTGGATCGTGATTCCATTTTCTTAAAAATGAGATTTTTCATATTTTATTATTTTTTCTGATTTAATGGCCTCGGATTTTGCGAGTTCGTCTTAGGGTGCTAATCCTTCAAGGTTTTGATGGTTGGACCGTGATTCCATTTTCTTAAAAATGAGATTTTTCATATTTTATTATTTTCTCGGATTTAATGGCCTCGGATTTTACGAGTTTGTCTTAGGGTGCTAACCCTTCAAGGCTTTGAGGTCTGGACCGTGATTTCATTTTCTTAAAAGTGAGATTTTTCATATTTCATTATTTTCTCGGATTTAATGGCCTCGGATTTTGCGAGTTCGTCTTAGGGTGATAACCCTTCAAGGTTTTGATGGTTGGACCGTGATTCAATTTTCTTAAAAATAAGATTTTTCATATTTTATTATTTTCTCGGATTTAATGGACTCTGATTTTGCGAGTTCGTCTTAGGGTGATAACCCTTCAACGTTTTGATGTCTGGACCGTGATTACAGTTTCGTAAAAATGAGATTTTCATAGTTTATTATTGTATCGGATTTAATGGACTCGGATTTTGCGAGTTCGTCTTAGGGTGCTAACTCTTCAAGGTTTTGATGGTTGGACCGTGATTCCATTTTCTTAAAAATGAGATTTTTCATATTTTATTATTTTCTCGGATTTAATGGACTCTGATTTTGCGAGTTCGTCTTAGGGTGCTAACCCTTCAAGGCTTTGATGGTTGGACCGTGGATCAATTTTCTTAAAAATGAGATTTTTCATATTTTATTATTTTCTCGGATTTAATGGCCTCGGATTTTACGAGTTTGTCTTAGGGTGCTAACCCTTCAAGGCTTTGAGGTCTGGACCGTGATTTCATTTTCTTAAAAATGAGATTTTTCATATTTCATTATTTTCTCGGATTTAATGGCCTCGGATTTTGCGAGTTCGTCTTAGGGTGCTAACCCTTCAAGGTTTTGATGGTTGGACCGTGATTCAATTTTCTTAAAAATGAGAATTGTCATATTTTATTATTTTCTCGGATTTAATGGACTCAGATTTTGCGAGTTCGTCTTAGGGTGCTAACCCTTCAACGTTTTGAGGTCTGGACCGTGATTCCATTTTCGTAAAAATGAGATTTTTCATATTTTATTATTTTCTCTGATTTAATGGCCTCGGATTTTGCGAGTTCGTCTTAGGGTGCTAACCCTTCAAGATTTTGATGGTTGGACCGTGATTCAATTTTCTTAAAAATGAGATTTTTCATATTTTGTTATTTTCTCGGATTTAATGGACTCTGATTTTGCGAGTTCGTCTTAGGGTGCTAACCCTTCAAGGTTTTGATGGTTGGACCGTGATTCAATTTTCTTAAAAATGAGATGTTTCATATTTCATTATTTTCTCGGATTTAATGGACTCAGATTTTGCGAGTTCGTCTTAGGGTGCTAACCCTTCAAGGTTTTGATGGTTGGACCGTGATTCAATTTTCTTAAAAATGAGATTTTTCATATTTTATTATTTTCTCGGATTTAATGGACTCAGATTTTGCGAGTTCGTCTTAGGGTGATAACCCTTCAAGGTTTTGAGGTCTGGACCGTGATTCCATTTTCTTAAAAATGAGATTTTTCATATTTTATTATTTTCTCGGATTTAATGGCCTCGGATTTTGCGAGTTCGTCTTAGGGTGCTAACCCTTCAAGGTTTTGATGGTTGGACCGTCATTCCATTTTCTTAAAAATGAAATTTTTCATATTTTATTATTTTCTCGGATTTAATGGCCTCGGATTTTGCGAGTCCGTCTTAGGGTGCTAACCCTTCAAGGTTTTGATGGTTGGACCGTGATTCCATTTTCTTAAAAATGAGATTTTTCATATTTCATTATTTCCTCGGATTTAATGGACTCAGATTTTGCGAGTTCGTCTTAGGGTGCTAACCCTTCAAGGTTTTGAGGTCTTGACCGTGATTCCATTTTCTTAAAAATGAGATTTTTCATATTTTATTATTTCCTCGGATTTAATGGCCTTGGATTTTGTGAGTTCGTCTTAGGGTGCTAACTCTTCAAGGTTTTGATAGTTGGACCGTGATTCCATTTTCATAAAAATGAGATTTTTCATATTTTATTATTTTTTCGGATTTAATGGCCTCGGATTTTGCGAGTTCGTCTTAGGGTGCTAATCCTTCAAGGTTTTGAGGTCTGGACCGTGATTCCATTTTCTTAAAAATGAGATTTTTCATATTTTATTATTTCCTCGGATTTAATGGCCTTGGATTTTGCGAGTTCGTCTTAGGGTGCTAACTCTTCTAGGTTTTGATAGTTTGACCGTGATTCCATTTTCTTTAATATAAGATTTTTTATATTTTATTATTTTTTCGGATTTGACGGACTCGGATTTTGCAAGTTCGTCTTAGGGGCTAATTCTTCAAGGTTTTGATGGTTGGACCGTGATTCCATTTACTTAAAAATGAGATTTTTCATATTTTATTATTTTCTCGGATTTAATGGCCTCGGACTTTGCGAGTTCGTCTTAGGGTGCTAGCCCTTCAAGGTTTTGATGGTTGGACCGTGATTCCATTTTCTTAAAAATGAGATTTTTCATATTTTATTATTTTCTCGGATTTAATGGCCTCGGATTTTGCGAGTTGGTCTTAGGGTGCTAGCCCATCAAGGTTTTGATGGTTGGACCGTGATTCCATTTTCTTAAAAATGAGATTTTTCATATTTTATTATTTTCTCGGATTTAATGGCCTCGGATTTTGCGAGTTCGTCTTAGGGTGCTAACCCTTCAAGGTTTTGATGGTTGGACCGTGTTTCCATTTTCTTAAAAATGAGATTTTTCATATTTTATTATTTCCTCGGATTTAATGGCCTCGGATTTTGCGGGTTCGTCTTAGGGTGCTAAGCCTTCAAGGTTTTGAGGTCTGGACCGTGATTCAATTTTCTTAGAAATGAGATTTTTCATATTTTATTATTTTCTCGGATTTAATGGCCTCGGATTTTGCGAGTTCGTCTTAGGGTGCTAACCCTTCAAGGTTTTGAGGTGTGGACCGTGATTCCATTTTCTTAAAAGTGAGATTTTTCATATTTTATTATTTTCTCGGATTTAATGGCCTCGGATTTTGCGAGTTCGTCTTAGGTTGCTAACCCTTCAAGGTTTTGATGGTTGGACCGTGATTCTATTTTCTTAAAAATGAGATTTTTCATATTTTATTGTTTTCTCGGATTTAATGGCCTCGGATTTTGCGAGTTCGTCTTAGGGTGCAAACCCTTCAAGGTTTTGATGGTTGGACCGTGATTCAATTTTCTTAAAAATGAGATTTTTCATATTTTATTATTTTCTCGGATTTAATGGACTCAGATTTTGCGAGTTCGTCTTAGGGTGCTAACCCTTCAAGGTTTTGAGGTCTGGACCGTGATTCCATTTTCTTAAAAATGATATTTTTCATATTTTATTATTTTCTCGGATTTAATGGCCTCTGATTTTACGAGTTTGTCTTAGGGTGCTAACCCTTCAAGGCTTTGAGGTATGGACCGTGATTTCATTTTCGTAAAAGTAATATTTTTCATATTTCATTAATTTCTCGGATTTAATGGCCTCGGATTTTGCGAGTTCGTCTTAGGTTGCTAACTCTTCAAGGTTTTGATGGTTGGACCGTCATTCCATTTCCTTAAAAATGAGATTTTTCATATTTTATTACTTTCTCGGATTTAATGGCCTCAGATTTTGCGAGTTCGTCTTAGGGTGCTAACCCTTCAAGGTTTTGAGGTATGGACCGTGATTACATTTTCTTAAAAATGAGATTTTTCATATTTTATTATATTCTCGGATTTAATGGCCTCGGATTTTGCGAGTTCGTCTTAGGGTGCTAACCCTTCAAGGTTTTGATGGTTGGACCGTGATTCCATTTTCTTAAAAATGAGATTTTTTATATTTATTATATTCTCGGATTTAATGGCCTCGGATTTTGCGAGTTCGTCTTAGGGTGTTAACCCTTCAAGGCTTTGATGGTTGGACCGTGATTCCATTTTCTTAAAAATGAGATTTTTCATATTTTATTATATTCTCGGATTTAATGGCCTCGGATTTTGAGAGTTCGTCTTAGGATGCTACCCCTTCTAGGTGTTGATGGTTGGACCGTGATTTCATTTTTCTTTAAAATAAGATTGTTTTGATATTTTAGTATTTTCTTGGATTTAATGGACTCAGATGTTGCCAGTACGTCTTAGGGGCGCTAACTCTTCTAGGTTTTGAGTTTACACTTTCTAGCATAAATTTTACCTTATGGAAATCTTTAAGGTTTTTATGCTTCCACTTTATTAGATTCTAACCGATTATTATCCGTATTCTTCAGATTTGGTCTTTTTCAAGTAGAATTCTCTATATCCCACTCTGAGACCTGAGCTTTTCTGAAGTTTGGCCCCGTCATACCATCCAATTCTTTTCATCTCACAGTTTCTAACTTAAATTTCATCGTATATCATTGTTTACGGTTTTACAGGTTCTAAGTTATTAAATTTTAACCAAATATTTCTCTTAATTTAATATTTTTTTTTTTTTTAAGGGGAAATCTCAATATCCAACACTGGGGCCTGGGATATTCTAAAATATGGGTCCATAACACCATTCAATTCTATTTCTATTTCACACTTTCAAGGTCAAATTTTTCTGTATTTCAATCTTTGAGGCTTTTATGTTTCTACTTTGTTAAATTCTAACCCATTATTTCCCGTATTTTAAGATTTGGTCTTTTTTAAGGAGAACTCTATATCCCACTCTGGGGCTTAGTCTCTTCTGAATTTTGGCCCCACCATACCATCCAATTCTTTTTGTCTCACACTTTCAAGGAAAAAATAAAATCACGCCCCAACCCTCAAAACCTAGAATGCTTAGCGCCCTAAAACGAAGTCACAAAATCTGTGTGCATTAAATTGAAGAAAATAATAAAATATGAAAAATCTTATATGAAAAAAAAATGAAATTACGGTCTATCCCAAAAAACCTAGAAGGGTTAGCAGCCTAAGACGAACTTGAAAAATCCGAGTCTAGTAAATCCAAGAAAATAATAAAATATTTAAAATAATCTTACATTAAAAAAAATTAAATCACGGTCCAACCCTAAAAATCTTGAAAGGTTAGTGTCATGAGACAAAGTCACAAAATCTGAGTCCATTAAATCCAAGAAACCAAAAATCCAGGATTTTCAGGTTGTATGTTATTAAATTCTTACCGAATATTTCCCGTATTTTAAGACTTGATCTTTTTTTTAAGGAGAACTCCCTATATCAAACACTGGGGCCTGGGATATTCTGAAATTTAATCCCATCATACCATTCAATTTGTTTTTTTTATCTTACACTTTCAGGCATAACTTTTACCGTGTTTCAATTTTTAAGGTTTTTCTGTTTCCACATTATTAAATTCTAACCGATTATTTTCTGTATTTTAAGATTTGGTCTTTTTTAAGGAAAACTCTGTATCCCACTCTGGGGCTTTGTCTCCTCTGAATTTAGGGCCCATCATACCAACTAATTATTTTTATATCACACTTTTTAGGTTAAATAAAATCACGATCCAACCCCCAAACCTAGAAAGGGTAGCACCCTATGACGAGGTCACAAAGACGAGTCCATTAAATCCACGAAGTTAATAAATATGAAAAAATCTTACGTTAAAGAAAATTAAATCACGGTCTAACCCTCAAGATCAAGAAAGGCTAACGCCCTAAGACGAAGTCACAAAATCTGAGTCCATTAAATCCGAGAGAACAATAAAATATGTAAAAAAATTCTTATATGAAAGAAAACTGAAATCACTGTCCAACCCTCAAAACTTAGAATGGTTAGCGCCCTATGACAAACTTGGATAATCTCAGTCATTAAATCCAAGATAATAATAAGATATGAAAAATCTTACACTAACGAAAATGAAATCACGGTGCAACCCTCAAAAACCTAGAATGGTTAGCGCCCTAAAATAAACTCACCAAGTTTGAGTCCATTAAATCCGAGAAAATAATACAATATAAAAATAAATCTTATAAGGTCTGTTGGATACTATTGCTTGGTGTTGGAATATACGCAAAGCTGAAAAAAAGAAGAAAGATTGGGACATAAAATCTAATAATTAGAAAAACTTGGTGTAAATTGTTACCTCGGAATGTTTAGAATAGCACTAATCGGTACAACCCTAGTGTAGGTATATCCCCATCCCCCTTATTTAAAAACAAATTTATTGCAAGCAATATGCAAACAAAAATCTTATAGAATCTAATAATAAGGAAATCTGGTGTGAATTTATAACTTGGAAAGTTTTGAATAGTCCTAACTCATAGGTAAAACTACTCTAGCTATATCCCTGCCCTGTTTGCAAGTGTTATGATTCTCAGATTAAGAGACCAGAAGACACATATTTGCATACAAGCTATAAAAGACATTAGCGCTATAAATGCTCCTGCCGGTAGAGTTGGGAAGTAAAATTTCTGTCAGTATAGTGACGCCATAAAAAAAAAACGGTTTGCACATACTATATAATGATTTCTGGTACAAAATACCTATCAAAAAGGATAATGTAGGTTCTGGGTAGTTAGAACGGCTATATACTACCTACCAAGAAGAGAATTTAGGAACTGGATTGCCGAAACAGCTAAAAAATTTTAAACAATGATAAAAAAAAAGGAATAGAGCTTCCTTGGGCCTAAGAAAGTGATGCAGTCACTTCCCCTAAAACATAAGAACAAAATCTTAATATTTAGAAAAAAAATCAGTGAAAATTAATAAAGTGGAAAAAGAAAAATCTTAAAAAACAGGCTATTGGGTGTCTAACTTTGCAAACAAGCAGATACATCAAATTTCCATTTCTTGTTGGGTTGTAGGAGTGAAGTACAAAGTTGAGTAAATGAGAAGGGTTCATTCGGGAATATGTATTCTTTCAAAAAGAAAAAACACTATATATTGTTGAGGTAGTAAAAGCTATATTTAAAAAATAATGATTGAAACTACATAATGATAAATAATGGAGTTTATTAGTCTATTATATATGAAAATAATCATAAAATCATATTAGAGGAGGAATTTCTGCTTGGAATACGGGTCAGAATTCCGTAGATAATAGAATGGAGAGAGAATAGAAAACTTCCTTGTCTTGATGTTCTTCTTTAGAAAAATCAGAATAGTCTGGATTTAAAAATTTACAGAAAACCGACAAATAACAATAGATTTTTGTCTTATAGTTCCGGTCACGCTCACCAAGTAAAAATTGGTTTGATCATTTCTTTAACTGACCAGATATTTAGTATTTGCTCTCCAAAATTTTTTGAGGACAGTTGTCTTTTCTAAGGAAAATAATAATAAGCAACATGTATCCAGAGAGGCTAATTAAGCAGACTTTTTCAAAAAGAAGAAAAAAGTTTCTAGAGATTTCTAAGGAAGTCTTGGAGACAACTCGGGAGAAAGATGTTTTTTGTTCCTTACCATGTGTACCCGGGCTAAGTGAAAAATTTAAAAAAATTTACAGAGTAATGGTCTAAAGGTAGCTTTAAAGATTAATAATACTTTGGGTAGTTTTCTAAATTCTGGGAAGGATCTAACTTCATTGGTGCAGCAAAGTGGGGTCTATCAAATTCCATGTACTTGCGGAAGCTCATATGTGAGACGTACTAACCAGAATTTGAACATGAGATTGTTACAACATCAGGGTTCCATTTCTCTGGCTTTAAAGCTTGATTCCAAGTCTGAAAATTTTACTTCAGCCCTTTCAGAACATATTTTCAATTTTCCAGACCATTTTATTTTATTATAGAATGTCTCTTTGATTTCTAGGGATCGGGGTTTAAAGCAAAATTTTCGTGAAACTCTTGAAATAAAGAAAATCTTATTCAAGAATATTGCTTTGAATCCGGTACAGGTGAATTTGGACTGAACTCTATCTATGACAATTTATTAAAATCTTACAGAGTAAATCTTCAATTCACCCAATATAATTGACCTCCGTCCAAATGTTATACCAATGAACGCTAATGAACCGAATCCAAGGAGGTCAAAGAGGCTAGCTTCCGCCTTTGCTTTGAAAAGAATTAGAGAATTAAACAATATGTAGTTTTATTTGATTTTGTATATAAACTTTCGTTTTAAATTGTTTTTGCTTAGTTTTACTAATGATGACGGTCCCTGTATATGTGACCAAAATATCTGGTAATTTTGTGAATTTCTATACACTGTCTATTAAAAAGGATTTTATCCCTATTTTGAACTTTTATTTTATCGGGGGAGAATTCCCCTATGAAGGTATTCCCCTGGTTCACTCGTTACAGGTGATACAGTTTCTATATGTTCACTTTTTGCTTGAAAAATAGGGGGAATTCCACTACGAAGACAATATCTGGTTCACTCATTACTGGTGATACAATTTCCATACATTCTCTATCGTCTTCAGATATGGCTTCTATCCATGTGTCTAATAGATTATCGACTATTGATAGAGATTCCTTTTTATTTGTTAGTTTCAATTGACTTCTAATCAACTAAGACTATTGGATAAAGGACTATCTTAATGTATGAGATTTTTGAACTGATTGAAGTGAGGGAGATATGCAGTTTTTTGGAGTTGAAACACTATAGTCCTACGTAAAGCGTAATGTGCCCACTGATAAACTTTTAATTGAAAAGAGTGAGGGAAATATTCCTCTTTTCAATTTAGTAGGCTTAGAGTGTCCTAGATATCCACACTAAATACACAATCCTAAAGAAGAAATAAGATTTTTCAGTCAATGGATTCCGAGAGACATTTTTCGTTGAGAAATCTGTATTCCACATCCAAAAAGAATAGGCAGCGCAATCGCGCTGCCTAACTAAAGAACGATGTTGGCACAATGTATTATTTTTTTCCATACCAGGGCACTTTGTATCGAAGGAGTTGTCGTAGAAAAGGGCTAGTGCCCTTTTTAATAGTTAAAAGCTATTTGAGGGCAACTAACCCTCCTCTCACGCCCACCTTTTCCACAAAAACATCCAATCAAATTTTTTAGATAGCCATTTTATTCAACGTAGTTGAAAGTTTTGGAAATTATGTCTTTAAAGATGACAATGCCTCCCCCCCCCACAGCCCTCAGGGAAAGGGTTGTAAGTTATGCCCTGGGGGCAAATAAGGCTCTTATTGAAAGTGTTGTCGTATAAACTTCAAAAGGGCTCATTCAATTGGAAATTGAAAGGGCTAATGTCTTTTTTTAATAGTTGAAAGTGATTGGAGAGTGACTAACGCCCCTCTCACGCCCACCATTTTCCCAAACACATCCAATCAAAATTTTGAGATATCCAATTTTGTTCAACGTAGTTGAAAGTTCTGGAAATTAGGTCTTTTAGGATGATAACCCCCTCAGAGACCTCAGTGCAAGGGCTGTAAGTTATGCCCTGGGGTTTATATAGAAAGTTGGTTTATGTAGATAAGGTTTATATAGAAAGTTGTTGTAAAAATTTTAAAAAGGGCTCATTTGATTGGTAATTGAAATTGCCCTTTTTAATAGTTGAAAGTGAGTGGAGAGTAATTAACTCCCCTCTCACGCCCACCATTTCCCCAAAAACATTCAATCAAAGTTTAGAGATAGCCATTTTGTTCAACGTAGTTGAAAGTTCTAGAAATTATGTATTTAAGTATGACAAACCCCACAGAGCCCCCAGGGAAAAGGTTATAAGTTATGCCCTGGGGGCATATAAGGTTTTTATAGATAGAGTTGTCGTAAAAACTTCAAAAGGGGCTAATTCAATTGGAAATTGAGAGGGCTAGTGTCCTTTTTAATAGTCGAAAATGATTGGAGGGTAACTAACCCCTCTCACGTCCATCATTCCTCCAAACACATCCAATCAAAATTTTGAGATAGCCATTTTGTTCAACGTAGTTGAAAATCTTAAAATTAGGTCTTGCAGAATGACAACTCCCCACAGCCTTAGGGTAAGGGTTGTAAATTATGACCTGGGGGCATATAAGGTTCTTATAGAAAGGGTTGTCGTAGAAACTTCAAAAAGGGCTAATTCGATTGGAAATAGAAACGGCTGGTGCCCTTTTTAATAGTTGAAAGTGACTAGAGAGCGACTAACGCCCCTGTCGCGCCCACCATTTCCCCAAACACATCCAATCAAAATTTCGAGATAGCCATTTTGTTTAACGTAGTTTGAAAGTTCTGAAAATTAGGTCTTAGAGGATGACAACCACCCTAACAGCCCTTAGGGTAAAGGTTGTAATTTATGCCCTGGGGGCATATAAGGTGTTTATAGAAAGCGTTGTCGTTTCAAAAAGGGCTCATTCGATTGGAAATCGAAAGGCCTAGTGCCATTTTTAATAATCAAAAATGATTGGAAGGCTTGACATTTTTATAGTAAAGATCGATGTACATATAATGTATTGTTTTTGTTGTTTAGACCAGGGCACTTCGTATCGAAGGAGTTGTCGTGGGAACTTCAAAAAGGGCTCATTCGATTGAAAATAGAAAGGGCTGATACCCTTTTTAATAGTTGAAAGTGTTTGAAGGGCAGCTAATCCCCCTTCCACGCGCACCCTCTCATTTGCCCATTATGTTTAAAAACTATATGTTGCCTTAAGATTAAATCAAAATGCGCTGTGTTACTGATAATTCCCAATAAGGCATCTGAGAAGGATCCCAAGAACGACTGAGAGTATTATGTTCAAACTTTCGGGGCTACTTCTGCTCTTAAAATTTAACCAAATCAAAATAGCGTAGCCTAACTGTATCCAAGCTATCAAAGAAAGTAAACAGATTTTTTTGCGAATGGTATCAAGTTTTCTATTTCAAGTCAACTAGAGGAGCTATGAAACTAAATTAAACACTACTATTTGTGTCCAGATTTTTAAAAGGGTTTATGTTGTTAAACATTGCTGAAAATTTTTCTCCAGCATAAAAATAGCAGGCCAAACTATAAAGTCCTAAAAAAAAAACGAAAAGATTTATAGTATTATTTTCTTTTTCCCCGAAAAGACTATGTTTCCACAAAATAAGTTTTTCAAAGAAAAGTAAAGAACCCCATTAAACAAATGAATCTGCATTGTCAGTTTAACATACATATACTGATATTTAGTAATCAAAATGTTAATATTATTTGATTTATTGAAATTATAAAAGCAAAAAAAATTATATTTTTCTCACTAAAGTGCAAATTTTGTTCTGGCCTTGGGAAGGCATAGGGGTTTTGAGCCCAAATTATGTTAATTTCTGCTCGTTTTGAGTTTCACTCGGTTATTTAATGTAATTTCTGTTCGATTTTGGTTTTATTTATTTAACGATGCTATTTGTGATGGTTTCACGCTTGGTAGATTATTTGATTTTATTTTTGCTCATTTTTGTTTAATGGAGTTCTTTACTTTTCTTTGAAAAACTTATTTTGTAAAAAAAAATTTTTTTAATTAAGTATGGTAAAGGACAATATATAACCTGGGATCATCGGTTGTGGATGAGCGATGAGATTTAAGTATTGTTTTTTTTTTATGTTAATATGCATTTTTTACCTAATATCAGCAAGCTTACTATTAGAACATTTTAGTCTTAGAGTATTAGAATTCTATGCAGGGGGTATTGCCTAGAAACCTTAGAACCAAGGTAAAATATATGCTAGCACTATGAAAGATCCTAGCGGCAGGAAATCTATAAAATTCACCAATAAGGAGAGAATATATATGCATGTCACATATATAAATTAAAAAGGGGGCGTAGCAAGAAATTGCGACAGGAAAGCAACACCATATCGAAAAAGCTGAAGACCCCTGAAATGCGACAGAATAGTTTCACCAAAAAAGAGAGTTGAGGCTCTACATAGTCATTTCCCCCGAAACAACTATGCCCATTCCAAGTTGGATTACCCCAGAATACCTTTATTTGGAAGAATATTAAACAATTCGGGTTAAGTAAAGAGCAACCCATGCCAAAAGTCACTAAAAAACAAAAAAGAGAATGTTGATAACAGTATATCAAAATAATCTTCTTTTTATGATAATGGAAAAAAATATATACCATATAGGCCTATACGTGAACCATTGTTCATTGCTAAGTCACCACTAATTCATTAACGGTCAACTACGCCCTCTTCAACACCATTCAACCCCCCCCCCCCCATCACAGGGTCTACCATTTTCAAACACGGCTTTGATTTTAAGAAGGTTATTCTCACTCAATATATATAAATATAATACAGTATCATCATTCCCTACCTCAACTATGATACAAAGCCTGACCGAAATGTAAGTGCTCCGCAGAACATTTAAACAAGTATAAACATAAGCGACATTTGATTTTTCACGGGTAGACAAGTCACATTGCTCTTGAACGCAAAACTTAGCTTCATCTTTGCAACACTAAATTTTAAAGAATCTAATTCTAAATTAATTTATTCTAATGCATATATAAAAATAGGTAATTAGTAGTGCAGTGTTATTATTAGACATTTTAGGAATTACAAGTGGGTTTCGAAGCCTCGAGTTGGTTTCAAAGGCATTTTGAGATAGGTTCTAAGAAAATACGGGTCCCAGGGTAATATACGCTGGACTGCTGATAGCAGATTAAATGGGAGGAGCTGTTTGTACGTGCTGAGGATGTAGTAGCCAAAAATCACTAAGCCGTGATCTTTCTGTTAAATTTGTATACAGTGTTCTCACCAAAAGGAGAAAAAAAATTTCGCCCGATTGCAGAAAAATCTGAGCAGCCCCTAAGGTAAGAGCTCAAAATTATAAAAGACTGCTCATTTTATATAAAAGGGACTCACATATAAATCTTCGAATCAAGTATGGATTATTGTACAATATCAAACTTGGGATCTTAAATATCAAGATCAAGATCAAAGTTTTCAAATGACTTTTCAGGGGAACGATCTAAACTTTCCGGAAAGACTCTTTTCAAATGGAAAGGCTTATATTTGAATGTCATTAGAAAGGTGAAGATTTTAATGATTGTTGGCATTTCAACCAAACATACATTTCATCCTAACAGTGTAAGGATTCCAAGGTTCTTCTCTTTTTATGAAAGTAAACTGATTGTGTAAATGCTATACTGTAGGCCCCAGGATTAATTGATAAACTTCGGATGAATAGAGAAATTATTGTACAGCTTTGAATATAACATTAACAGCAGGTACAACCTTAAAAGATCAAAGGGGTCTGTGCACCTTTTTTCCACATTGATTAAAAAAAGTTTTTACACAAAAGAAGTTTGTGGAAGTAGAAGGGCCTTATTGACTCGTGTCCCTCACCCCTGCTGCCACCTATAACTTTTTTTACATAGTTTAATGAGGACAGGGTCAATGACCTCTTTCTCAATGGTCTCTTTCTCCAGGTGTGTTTTTGGCACGCTCTCAGCGAATGTTACGAGTTTCCAGGAATTTGGAACACCTGTGCTGTCGACCTCAATTCATTTATCGTGAATCAATAATTCCCCTTAGAAACAAGAAATTAATTCCCCTTTCTTGACAGATCAATCAACCAATGACATCATCTGTCAGACTTTAAAAATTTTCGCCTAGAAACGATTCTCCAGGAATAGATCCTAGTCATTAATGTCTTTGCCTCGGAAACAACTCTTTTGGTTGAACTCCAAAATATATTAATAACCAAACGCCATGGAAACAGTTCCCCAAGAAACATCTTAGAGATGAATTGTTTTAGCGCGGGAAAGAGTTTCCTAGTAATTTGAAATGCATTAGCGCAGAGATGCCAAAAACAAAAGGAACACGCTGAATTACGTTTAGGGATTATTTGGGCGAAACTGTTTTAGACAGGTTATGGAACTATTTCGGCGAAACAGTTAGAGACATTTTAAAAGATGATTTTTGAAGAGATTTTAGAAGAGAATTTGAGGGTAAAACTCTGTGGTCGTTATAATACACAAGTTCCATTTGAACAGTGTTGTGAGGTCGTCTACCCAAACCCCAAAGGGTTCCGATCCCCCACCCCAACCCCGAAGGAAGCCCACCGGTCCTCAAAGGCCCCCCCAGCTCCCAAAGGGCCACCGGCGCCCCCAAAGGCCCACCCAGACCCCCAAAAGCCATCAACGGGCCCCCCAAAGGCCCATCGAGCTCCCAAAGGACCAACGGGGTCCCAAAGGCCCTCCACCGGTCCCCAAATGTCCCCCAGGCCCCCAACTGCCCCTCCGGACCCCCAAAGGCCCTCCCTGTGCCCCAAAGGCCCTCCCTGTGCCCCAAAGGCCCTCCCCCGGCCCCCAATGGTCCCCCGGACCAGAGAAGCGCCGCCGGGATGCGCCGTGGGCCAGGAAAGCGCCGCAGGATGTACCACAGGGATGCGCCGCGGGTCAGGAAAGCGTCGCAAGGGATGCGCCGCAGGGAGGCACCGCAGGAAAGCGCCGCAGGATGCGCCGCAGGGATGCGCCGCAAAAACAAGTAAACTAAAAAGTAAAAATTTCGAAATGTTATCCCCCAAACACCCTCCTCAGACCCCCAAAGGCCCTCCTCTGGTCCTCAAAGGTTTCCCGGACTCCCAAAGGGCCAAACAGCCCCCAATGGTCCCCCGGTCCCCTAAAGGTCCTCCCCCGGTCCCCAAAGGTCCACTGGGCTCCCAAAAGACCACCCAATCCTCAAGGGCCCCGGATCCCCAAACGCCCTCCCTGGGCCCCAAAGGTCCTCCCCCGGTCCCCATACATGCACACAAAAACTTACACACACACAAAAACTTACAAACACACACAAAAACTTACACACACACACGAAAACTTACACACACACACAAAAACTTACACACACACGCCAAAACTTACACACACACACACAAAAACTTACACACACACACACACAAAACTTACACATGTACACGAAAACTTACATGCAGATAAAAACTTACATGCACACAAAAACTTACACACACACACACACACAAAACTTACACACACACACACACACGAAAACTCACACACACACGCCAAAACTTACACACACACAAAAACTAACACACACACACACACACACAAAAACTTACAAATGAAAAAAAAAAAAAATCACACACACACACACACAAAAACTTACACACACACACACACACACACACAAAACTTACACAAACACACACGAAAAAATAAAAAAAAACGAAAAAAATTAAAAACAAAAAAACTTACACACACACACACACACACACACAAACATATACACACACACACAAAAAAAACTTACACACACAAAAACTTACACACACACACACACACAAACTTACACACACACACAAAAAACTTACAACCACAAACAAAAGCAAAGACACACACACACGAAAAAACACACACACAAAAACTTAGACAAACACGCAAAAACTTACATGCACACAAAAACTTACATGCACACAACAACTTACACACACACAAAAACTTACATAAACACGCAAAACTAGCACAAACGCACAAAAGATTACACACACACACACACACAAACTTACACCCACACACCAAAACTTACACGCAAACACGCCAAAAATTACACACACACACACACAAACTACACACACACACACACACACACAAAAACTTACACATGCACACGAAAACTTACATGCACACAAAAACTTACATGCACACAAAAACTTACACACACACACACACACACAAACTTACACACACACACACACACGAAAACTCACACACACACGCCAAAACTTACACACACACAAAAACTTACACACACACACACACACACACACACAAAAACTTACACATGAACACACAAAAACTCACACACACACGCACAAAAACTTGCACACACACACACACACAAACACTACACACACACACACACAAGAAAACTAACACACACACTCAAAAACTTACACACACACAAAATTACACACACACACACAAAAACAAAAACTTAAAAATGAACACGAAAAATAAAATTCACACAAAAACTTACATTCAAACAAAAACTTACACACACACACACACACACACAAAACTTACACACACAAACACACGACACACACACACACACACACACACAAACTTACACACACACACAAACTTACACACACACACACACACACACACAAAAACTTACTCATGAA
>NC_142795.1:45432711-45562711 GCF_049724085.1 Artemia sp. Qi Xiang Cuo
GAAGCTTTTTATTTTCTCTGGAGAAATTAGAATTGAATTATGTTCTTTTGTAAAATTCAGAATAGAGCTTGAACTTTTCTATCTTCTATGAAAAATTTTGGAACTGTATTTAAAAATTTTTCATCTGTTTGAGAAAAATCTGAACTGAAGTGGAAAATTTTTATATTATTTTGGGGAAACATAATTGATCAATAAATTATTTAATTTTCATTGCAAAAATTCAGAATCGAAGTTGAAATTTTCTTCACTTCTTTGAGAAAATTTAAAATTGAAGAGAAACTTTTTATCTTCGTAGAAAATAATCACAATCATAGTATAACTTTTCCTATCTTCTAAGGAAATTTTTTTTATCTTCTATGGAAAATAATCTGTGGAAGCTTTTTATTTTCTCTGGAGAAATTAGAATTGAATTGTGTTCTTTGGTGAAATTCAGAAGAAAACTTCAAATTTTCTATATTCAATGAAAAATTTGGAACAGTATTTAAAATTTTTTCATCTCTTTGAAAAATCTAAACTGAAGTGGCGACTTTTAATATTATTTTGGGAAAAAAGAATTGATCAATAGTATATTTAATTTTCATCGAGAAAATTCAGAATCGAAGTTGAACTTTTCTTCTTCCAGGGGAAATATTTGGGACAGAACTTTTAAATTTTTTCATCTCATTGAGAAAAGTCGGAATTGAATTTAAGAGAATTTAGAATTAAAGTGAAACTTTTTATCTTCATAGAAAATAATCACAATCATAGTATAACTTTTCATATCTTCTACGGAAAAATTTAGAACTGAACTTTAAATTTTTTTATGTCTTGGTGAACTTAAAACTGAAGTGGAAGCTTTTTATTTTCTCTGGAGAAATTAAAATTGATTTATGTTATTTGGTAAAATTCAGAAGAGAACTTGAATATTCAAGATCAAAGTATAACTTTTCCTATCTTCAATGAAATATTTGGAACAGAACTTTAAATTTTTTCATCTCTATGTGAAAAGTCGGAACTGAATTTAAGAAAATTTAGAATGAAAGTAAAACTTTTCATCTTCAAGAAAAATAATCACAATCATAGTATAACTTTTCCTGTCTTCTACAGAAAAATTTAGAACTGAAATTTAAATTTTTTATGTCTTGGTGAACTTAAAACTGAAGAGGAATATTTTTATTTTCTCTGGAGAACTTAGAATTGAATTATTTTCTTTGTTAAAATTCAGATTAGAACTTGAACTTTTCTATCTTGTAAGAAAAATTTGGAACAATATTTTAAATTTTTTCATCTCTTTGAGAAAAATCTGAATTGAAGTGTAAAATTTTATTTTATTTTAGGGAAATAGAATTGATTAATAACTTATTTCATGTTCATTGAGAAAATTAAGAATCGAAGTTGAACTTTTCTTCTTCCGGGGAAATATTTGTAACAGAACTTTAAATTTTTTCATCTCTTTGAGAAAGGTCGGAATTGAATTTAAGAAAATTTAGAATTAAAGTGAAACTTTTTATCTTCATGGAAAATAATCACAATCATAGTATAACTTTTCCTATCTTCTACGGAAAAATTTAGAAGTGAACTTTAAATTTTTCATGTCTTGGTGAACTTAAAACTGAAGTGGAAGCTTTTTATTTTCTCTTGAGAAATTAGAATTGAATTATGTTCTTTGGTAAAATTCAGAAGAGAACTTGAACTTTTCTATCTTCTATGAAAAATTTAGAACAGTATTTTAAATTCTTTCATCTGTTTGAGAAAAATCTGAATTGAAGTGTAAATTTTTATATTATTTTATGAAAATGGAATTGATATGGGTACACACACAAAAACTCACACACACACAAAATCTTACACACACACACATAAAAACTTACACACGCAAAAAAGCTTACACACACACAAAAACTTACACACACACAAAAACTTACACCCACACACAAACTTACACACACACAAAAACTTACACACACACAAAAAAACTTACACCCAAAAAAAAAAATACACACACAAAAAAAATTAAAAACAAAAAAAAAAATTATAAAAAAAAAAAAAATTACACAAACAAAAAAACAAAAAAACAAACAAAAAAATAAACAAAAAAAAAAACATACAAACAAACAAAAAAACTTACACAAACATACAAAATAAAACACACACAAAAAACTTACACACACACAAAAACTTGCACACACACAAAAACTTACACACACAAAATCTTACACACACACACACAACACACACAAAAACTTACACACACAAAAAAACTTACACACAAACAAAAAAACTTAAACACACAAAAAAACTTACATACACACAAAAAACTTACACATACACAAAAACTTACGCACACACACAAAAACTTACACACACACACACACAAAACTTATACACACAAAAAAACTAAAATACACACAAAAGATTACACACACACAGAATCTTACACACACACATAAACTTACACACACACACAAAATCTAACACACACAAACACACACACACACACAAAAAAACAAAAAAAAACACACACAAACAATAAAACCCACACACAAACACTTACACACACAAAAAAACTTACACACACACAAAAACTTATTACACACACACTTACACACAAAAAAAAACTTACAAACACAAAAAAACTTACACACACACAAAAACTTACACAAAAAAAAAAAATTAAACACACACAAAAAATACACACACAAAAACTTACACACACAAAAAAACTTACACACACAAAAAAAACTTACACACACAAAAAATTATAAACACACAAAAACTTACACACACACAAAAACTAACACACACACAAAAACTAACAAACACAAAAAAACTTACATACACACAAAAACATTAAAAACACAAAAAACTTACATACACACAAAAAAATTACACACACAAAAAATTAAAAATTAAAAAAAAAACTTACACACACAAAAAAACTTACACACACAAAAACTTAAACACACACTACATACACACAAAAACTTACATACACACAAAAACCTTACACACACAAAAAACTTACATATACACACAAAAACTTACACACGAACAAAAAAAATAACACACACACAAAAAATTACACACACAAACAATAACAAAAAAACAAAAACTTACACACACACACAAAATAAATACACACACACTTACACACACACAAAAACAAACGAAAAAATAAAAAATTAAATCGATACACGAAAAATTACACACGCATAAAAAATTACACACACACAAACAAATACACACACACAAAAACTAAAAAACCCAAAAACACAAAATTTACACACACACACACACAAACTTACACACACACAAAAACTTACACAAACACAAAAACTTACATACACACATAAAGTTACACACACACAAAAAAAACTTACACACACACAAAAACTTACACACACACAAAAACTTACACACACACACAAAATCTTACACACACACACACAAAAATTTACACACACACAACAAATTAAATACACACACAAAAATACACACACACAAAAAATTACAGACACACAAAAAAAAAACTTACACACACACACAAAAACTAACACACACACACAAAAAATAAAACACACCCATAAACTAACAAATACACAAAAAATAACATACACAAAAAAAAATTACACACACAAAAAAACATACATACACACAAAAAACTTACACACACACACAAAAACTTACACACACACAAAAACTTACACACACACAAAAAACTAACATACACACAAAAACTAATACACACACAAAAACTTACACACACACAAAAACTTACACACACACAAAAACTTACACTCACACAAAAACTTACATACACACAAAAACTTACACTCACACAAAAACATACATACACACAAAAACACACACACAAAAACTTACACACGCAAAAAAACTTACACACACACAAAAACTTACACACACAAAAACTTAAACACACACTACATACAAACAAAAACTTACATACACACAAAAACCTTACACACATACAAAAAAATTACATATACACACAAAAACTTACACACGCACAAAAAAACTTACACACACACAAAAACTTACACACACAAAAAATAAAACACACACAAAAACATACACACACACAAATACTTATTACACACACACTTACACACACACTTACACACACACAAAAACTTACACACACATAAAAACTTACACACACACACTAAAACTTACACACACATAAAAACCTACACACACACACAAACTTACACACATAAACACTAACCCACACACACACACAAAAACTAACACACACACACACACAAAATTACACACACACACACACAAAAAAACTTACACACAAACACAAAAATAAACAAACACACAAACATAAAAACACACAAACAAAAACTAAAAAACAAACAAAAAAAAACACACACACAAAAAAAAAGACGCACACACACAAAAACTTACACACACACACACAAAACCTTAAACACACGCAAAAACTTACACACACACAAAAACTTACACACACACAAAAAAAACTTACACACACACACACACAAAAACTTACACACACACAAAAAAAATTACACACACACAAAGACTTAAATACAAAAAAAAACTAACATACAAACAAAAAACTTACACACACACAAAAACTTAAATAAAAAAAAAAAAATTACAAACACAAAAAAAATTACACACGCACAAAAAAAACATACACACACACAAAAACTTACACACACAAAAAAAAAAACACACACAAAAACTTACACACACACAAAAACTTATTACATACATATACACACACGAAAATTTTATATTATTTTTGGAAAATAGAATTTATATGTGCACACACAAAAAAACTCTCACACACACAAAAACTTACACACACACACAAACAAAAACTCTAAGCTAAGACTCTAAGCTAAAAACTCTAAATTCTTAACTAAAACTAAAATAAACTAGAAAACTAAATTAAACTAAAATGTAAAAAAAAAAAATATTAAATAAAATTAAAATAAACTAGAACTCTAAAAAAAACTCTAAGCTAAGACTCTAAGCTAAAACTCTAAACTATTAACTAAAACTAAACTAAACTAGAACTTCAATAAAAACTCTAAGCTAAAAACTCTAAACTCTTAACTAAAACTAAACTAGAACTCTAACTTAAACTCATAGTTAAAAAAATCAAACTATTAGATAAAATTAAAATAAACTAGAACTCTAACAAAAAAAAAACTATAAGCTAAAATTCTAAAATCTTAACTAAAACTAAAATAAACTAGACCTCAAATTAAAACTCTAAGCTAAGACTAAGGTAAAAGACCAAACTCTTAACTAAAACTAAACTAAAACTCTAACTGAAACTCAAAGGTAAAAAAATCAAACTCTTAACTAAAATTAAACTAAACTAGAACTCTAACAAAAAAACTCTAAGCTAAGACTAAGCTAAAACTCTAAATTCTAAAATAAAATTAAAATAAACTAGAACTCTAACAAAAACTCTAAGCTACGACTCTAAGCTAAAACTCTAAACTATTAACTAAAACTAAACTAAACTAGAACTTCAACAAAAACTCTAAGCTAAGACTCTTAGCTAAAAACTCTAAATTCTTAACTAAAAATAAAATAAACTATAAATATAACTTAAACTCAAAGGTAAAACATCAAAATATAAAATAAAATTAAACTAAACTAGAAATCTAAAAAAAAACTCTAAGCTAAGACTCTAAGCTAAAACTCTAAACTCTTAACTAAAACTAAACTAAACTAGAACTTCAACAAAAACTCTAAACTCTTAACTAAAACTAAACAAGAACTCTAACTGAAACTCAAAGGTAAAACATCAAACTCCTAACTAAAATTAAAGTGAACAAGAACTCTAACAAAAAGCGGTGCATCCCTGTGGCGCATCCCTGCGGCGCATTCCTGCGGCACATCCCGGCGGCGCTTCCCCCGACCCGCGGCGCATCCCCCTGCGGCGCTTCCCCCGACCCGCGGCGCATCCCCCTGCGGCGCTTCCCCCGACCCGCGGCGCATCCCCCTGCGGCGCATCCGCATGCGGCGCATTCCTGGCCTGCGGCGCTTCTCGGGCCTGGGGGACCTTTGAGGACCGGGGGGAGGGCTTCTGGGGTCCGGGGGGATGGGGGCCCTTTGGGGGTCCGGGGGCCCTTTGAGGACCAGAGGAGGGCCTTTGCGGGTCTGTGGTGGGCGTTTGGTGGGTTGGGGCTCTTTGGGTGCTTGGGGCACCTTTGAGTACGGGGGGCTGCCTTCGGGGTTGGGGTGGGGGATCGGAACCCTTTGGGGTTGGGGTAGAGGACCTCACAACACTGTTCAAATGGAACTTGTGTATTATAACGACCACAGAGTTTCACCCTCAAATTCTCTTCTAAAACCTTTCTTAAAATCATCTTTTAAAATGTCTCTAACTGTTTCACCGAAATAGTTCCATAACCTGTCTAAAACAGTTTCGCCCAAATAATCCCTAAATGTAATTCAGCGTGTTCCTTTTGTTTTTGGCATCTCTGCGCTAATACATTTCAAATTAATAAGAAACCCGATTCCCGCGCTAAAACAATTCATCGCTAAGATGTTTCTTGGAGAATTGTTTCCATGGCCTTTGGTTATTAATATCCTTTGGAGTTCGACCAAAAGAGTTGTTTCCGAGGCAAAGACATTAATGACTTGGATCTATTCCTGGAGAATCGTTTCTAGGCGAAAATATTTAAAGTCTGACAGATGATGTCATTGGTTGATTGATCTGTCAAGAAAGGGGAATTAATTTGTTGTTTCTAAGGGGAATTATTGATTCACGATAGGTGAATTGAGGTCGACAGCACAGTTGTTCCAAATTCCCAATCGCTTTAATTAACCACGTGTTCTCGCTAATGACTTTGCACATGGCCAAAACAACAACAACAACATCGACCTTGGAAATTTAGGTCATTGACCCCATTAACCACGTGTTCTCCCCAGGGACTCTATGCCCTTATTTGGGGTGCAAAAAAGTTATAGGTGGCAGCAGGGGTGAGCAATGGGAGTTATTATGGCCATTCTACTCATATGGTCAGTCAGTCAGGTAACCAAAACAATTTGTAGGCAATATTGTCTCTAATTTTCACACTCACTCTTATCACCTTTCCTGTACAGTGATTTAATTAGGGTTTTCCTAAATTTGCCAGGTATGCTACTTCGAATTCTTCAAAAATCAGATTCATAATCTTCAGTAATCTTCAGTAACTAATCGCGAAGAAAGGAAGAAAACGAGGACAATTAACAGCCAGTGAAAAAATTGAAAAATTATGCAAATATTTCGGTCAAGACCTCTGCTTGACCGTCCTCAGTGCAGAATAAAACTGATAAAAATATTAAAACCAAACCTTAAAATAAAAACACCAAACTAAAATTGGACGACCCTTTCCTAGTAACGGTGAAAGGGTAACTGAATAAAAAAACAAGTCTAAATGGCATTTCAGAATTTCATTTTGCGTAAAGCACTTTTAAAGGCTGATCGCTTTCCAGTTTGATTGTTATCGGAGACTATTCGATTGCACAATATAACTTTGTGGATGTATGTAAAACGATCAGAATTAATAATTTTGTCATAAATGGGACTTTGAAAAATTTCTCCAGTGTCTCTATTGAGAGCTACTTTTTGGTGAATGTGCTTTTTTATTTCAACTGCCTCCCTGAAAACTTGCGTGAGACCTTTAACGGGGGCAACGATAGAGGCCTCGTCAAACAAAATGAAATGGTGTGGATTCTCGTACAAATGGTGTGGATTCTTGAATTTTCTATTTATAGAAAGCCTACACATAACGATAGGTATTTGCATTTTTCCTCCAGCCACTCTCCCTGCATAAAAAGAGGAGTTGTTATTTCTTTGGTTGACCGAGTAATAAGAATATGCTCAGAGCCTCACATAGACTCAGAATTGAACTATATTAAGGACATTTTATTTTGCAATGGCTACCCTATAAAATTACTTGAGACTATTATAGACAGAAGGCGAAAAAAGGCAAAGGGGAGTGCATCAGGTCCACAAGCCCCAACAGATACCGTCCCATTGGTGGATGATAAGAAACTTTTCACTGTTCTACCCTACATTCCAAAATTGAGTGATAAATTGAAAAGAATCCTTAAAAAACATAAACTTAGTGTCGCCTTTAAAAATTCAAATATTACACAGAACAACGGCAAAGATTTTTTAACAACGGCAAAGATAAAACCAGCCCCATTCTGGGTAGTGGTGTTTATAGAATTCCTTGTTCTTGTGGGTGTTTTTATGTTGGTAGAACCCAACAGAAATTGGGGGAGAGGTTATCTGAGCACAAGTCCTCAATCGACAAGGCAATGAGGTTACGCCAAAGGCCTGAGGTTGTTGATTCAGCCTTGGCGCAACATGTGTACGAGAATCCACACCATTTCATTTTGTTTAACGAGGCCTCTATCGTTGCCCCCGTTAAAGGTCTCACGCAAGTTTTCAGGGAGGAAGTTGAAATAAAAAAGCACATTCACCAAAAAGTAGCTCTCAATAGAGACACTGGAGAAATTTTTCTAAGTCCCATTTATGACAAAATTATTAATTCTGATTGTTTTTACATACATCCACAAAGTTATATCGTTCAATCGAATAGTCTTCGACAACAATCAAACTGGAAAGCGATCAGCCTTTAAAAGTGCTTTACGCAAAATGAAATTCTGAAATGCCATTTAGACTTGTTTTTTTTATTCAGTTACCCTTTCACCGTTACTAGGAAAGGGTCGTCCAATTTTAGTTTGGTGTTTTTATTTTAAGGTTTGGTTTTTATATTTTTATCAGTTTTATTCTGCACTGAGGATGGTCAAGCAGAGGTCTTGACCGAAATATTTGCATAATTTTTCAATTTTTTCACTGGCTGTTAATTGTCCTCGTTTTCTTCCTTTCGTCGTGAGTTTTTGTTTATCATGATGAGCTAGTGTGGTCTCAAAAATTATTTATGACTAGCTTACGGGGAGCTTTTGACCAACTCTGTTCTTAATTATTTTGATTTGTCCAAAAAACACGCCAACCTTATTAATCAACAAGAATTTTTACAGCGTTTTAGAGTAAAGATAATTCTTCCTAATTCTCTTCGTTTCCGCCTAAGCATTGGTACAAAATCCTAATGGAAAGTTTGGTATTGGTTTGGTTTTATTTCTTTGGTTAAAACTTAAAAAGACCAAAAAAAACGACGTTTTTTCCTAAGTAACACAATTTCAAAAACTCGACATTTTTTACAGCAAAACCTTTCACCGACGGATTTTCAGCAGATATCTAGAATAGCTCAGAATACTTTCCGCCACGACTTTTGTATGGCTAAGGATCGTTTATCAGAAAAGTTTGAAAAATTAGAGTACGAAGAATTTCAGAATTCCAGATGTTTTCTTCCGAGATTTTGTCCTGGTCCGGCCATTGAGAACCTATCTTCTAAAGTTCTTACTCCTGAAGAAACCCATGTTTTGTCCAAGTGACCTAAATTTTGCCTACCTCAAACACAAGTGAATTTCGCAGAGATAGTCTCCAATGTGGAGGCAGGTATATTTGGTTCACGTGGTGCTGTGGAAAATCCAGATTTACTTCGAGGAGAGGTGGTTAAGAATATTCTTGATTTCATTCCATATTCCCCAAGGTAAAAAAATCAGGAAACACAAACTCTCAAAAATTTAAAAAAAAGACCCACACATCATTATCACCAGGGCTGATAAAGGAAATAAAATTGTTATCCTTGATAAAACTTCATATAATACAAAAGTTATAGATATTTTATCCGACACCCATACTTACAAGCCCATAGATTCAGACCCCACCGATAAGTTCACACGTTTAGTACGAAAGGAGCTAGGAATTTTGCAAACTGAAAGACTTATTACTCCACAAATGTATAAATTATTTTACTCTAAAGGTTGTTCAGCTCCTAAATTTTACGGGCTCCCAAAAATCCACAAAGATGGAGTCCCTCTACGCCCAATTGTGGCTTCTTATAGCTCTCCGACTGCCATATTGGGGAAATGGTTGTCAACCCTTTTTCGCCCCCTTATGCAAACGCAAACTTCATACATAAGAAACTCAGTTCACCTTGTTGAAAAACTAAAAGACATTGAAATAAAAAAAGATACAATTTTGGCCAGTTTCGATGCCATTTCTATGTATACGTCTTGCGACATTAAAAAATGTGAACTAGCTCTTCAAAGGAAATTAGAAGATAATATTGATCAAATAGACTACAAAACACTGGATATAGAAACTATTATGCGTCTCGTCCGTCTTTACAATAGTTCCTCCTCATATTTCCGATATAATAATCAATTTTTCACCCAAATTAGGGGTTTACCCGTGGGTACAAGTCTTTCACCATTTTTGGCAACTTTTTATATGGAATTCATAGAAATCTCTGCTCTGGAAAATTTTCCGATGAAACACCGTTTCTGGGGTAGGTTTGTGGATGATGTTATTTCTCTGTGAGAGCATGGAGGAGAGTCACTTAACTCCTTCTTAACTCATCTAAACACTTTGGACTCTAACCTTCAGTTCACTTTAGAACTAGAACATAACCACAAACTTCCTTTCCTAGATGTTTTAATTTTCAATAAGTCTCCTGGCCTTGAATTTTCTATTTATAGAAAGCCTACGCATAACGATAGGTATTTGCATTTTTCCTCCAACCACTCTCCCTGCATAAAAAGAGGAGTTGTTATTTCTTTGGTTGACCGAGTATTTGGTTGACAGCCTCACATAGACTCAGAATTGAACTATATTAAGGACATTTTATTTTGCAATGGCTACCCTATAAAATTACTTGAGACCATTATAGACAGAAGACGAAAAAAGGCAGAGGGGAGTGCATCAGGTCGAGGCCTCTATCGTTGCCCCCGTTAAAGGTCTAACGCAAGTTTTCAGAGAGGAAGTTGAAATAAATAAGCACATTCACCAAAAATAAGTTCTCAATAGAGACACTGGAGAAAATTTTTAAAGTCCCATTTATGACAAAATTATTAATTCTGATCGTTTTTGACAATCATCCACAAAGTTATATTGTTCAATCGAATAGAGTCTCCGATAACAATCAAACTGGAAAGCGATCAGCCTTTAAAAGTGCTTTACGCAAAATAAAATTCTGAAATGCCATTTAGACTTGTTTTTTTTATTCAGTTACCCTTTCACTGTTACTAGGAAAGGGTCGTCCAATTTTAGTTTGGTGTTTTTATTTTAAGGTTTGGTTTTTATATTTTTATCAGTTTTATTCTGCACTGATGATGGTCAAGAAGAGGTCTTGACTGAAATATTTGCATAATTTTTCAATTTTTTCACTGGCTGTTAATTGTCCTCGTTTTCGTCCCTTCTTCGCGATTTTTTGTTTATCATGATTAGCCAGTGTGGTCTCAGAAATTATTTACTTCAGTAACTTATTTGTAATCTCAGAGCCACCTTATTTAAGAAACTCATTTACCACACTATCAGCATCTGGTGCCACCAAAAGATAACATATACTATTTGAACTGGAATGGTTCTTCTTCAGGAATGGATCAGGACATGATTCTAGAGGTTTCTTTTACTTAGTTTGTCCATGCATAGGTCTCGAATTTTTTGGGGATTGGGATTCAAAGGTATATCTACGCATTATAGAGCGTGTGGGCCATGGAAAGGGTGTAATAAAACACGAGTGCGCCAATCATGTCACAAAAAAATTGACTACTATAAACCTTGTCAAGAGCAGGGTTGGTTTTTCAAAATAATCACCAAAGGCTGAATCTCAAGCTTCACTGAGAATCTTTGCAGGGCTATACAAAACAAATCATGACAATGGCGGAAATACTGAAAAATAAAATGTTTAATAAAGAATTTACCTTTTTATGAATTTGTTGACCACCAAAAATGTTTCTTGGGATGTGGCAAATGAGTCTGTTGACAGTAAGATTTCTAGAGTCCCTGAAGTTGTAATGCTTGCAGTCAATGATAAAAACTGGAAAGGTATTATGTAAGGCTATCAACCTTTTAATTGATTCAACTACAAACCTTGCTGAATCTTTCATGAGAGTTGTTGTTAAATTCTTAGGGCACAAACAGGTTTGCTGATCCAAAAGAAATTCGCATGCCATACATATCATGGCAGCAGCTCTTGCCAGATAGCATGGTAGCGGATGGCACACCCAGTTAGGCCGCGTCTCCCAATAGCCCAGTTGTATATCTAATTTCAATGAACTTTGTTAAAAGAATTGGGTGATTTTGTCAAAATAAATGTTTCAGTTTGAATCCTGTTTAAATCCTCTACATGCTTTTCTTCAGTCTAGTATCAGATTATTCGATACTGCTATTGGAATCAAGTCAGACTTTGAATTTAAATTTATTTAGTTTTTGTCTTTAGTTCTGACAAAGCTAAGTTTGGTGATTTCAAATTGTGATTCCCATAGCTTTACGACACAATTTTTACACGTTATATAATCAGTTTTTGATACGTTCTTTAAAGTAATTTTGTAATCCCCCTCTCTCTTTTTTTTCTCTCTCTCTCCCTTAGAAAGTTAGATAACTTGGGTTTGTGGTGCACTATTTAAGGCGCCTGGCACCAATCCCTCCTAGAGTATTTTTCGGAGGATGGGAGTAACAAAAAACTTAAAAAATGTGTTAGTAGCATTCTTTTTACGTTTTTGAGATTAAAAAAAAATAAGGGAGAGCTTGAACCTGGTAAGTTCCCCCACTTGGATATTGTCTTGACTATTCATAAAATTTGGCTCTTTTGTCAACAAACGTGACTGATGCAGCCCAGTTATAAAATTCGCGATATTGTCTGTGTGTCACCTTACGAAGTAAATAACTGTTTTCAAACAGTTTGTGGTAATAAACTGTAAGTACAGAGCAATCTGGCTCAATAGTAACCGAAACTCTAAAAAACGGAATTTTGATACCAATACATACTCCAAATAATCGAATTTTAATGCTGATTTCAAATATATAAGTTTCATCAAGTTTAGTATTACCCAATAAAAGTTACGAGCCTGAGAAAATATGCCTTATTTTTGAAAAAAGGGGAAAACGCCCCCTAAAAGTCACATAATCGTAACGAAAATCGCACCATCAGGTTCAGCGTATCAGAGAACCATAGAGTAGAAGTTTCAAGCTTCTATGTACAAAAATATTGAATTTTGTATCTTTTGCCAGAAGAAAGATCATGGTTTTTTTTTTTTTTTTTTTTTTTTTTTTTTTTTTTTTTTTTTTTTTTGTAGGTCTGTACTTCTAAGTTTAGAGATTTGGTTTCTGATTCTAAAATATTAGTTGACGCATAAATCATGAAAAACCTCATATGATTTGCAAGGCCACATCCAGGATTGTTGTTTGGGGGGCAAGGTATTTTTCTTGGGGGGTACAAAAACCACAAAAATAATTTTGTCAACCCAGAAACTAGTGCCTCTACCCAAAAAGTAGAGAGAATGTGGGGTTCTGCAAAGTGGAAGAATAAACAGCACTGAGGTACATCCCGCCATCATTTACATTTATATTTAGTAGAGTATCTTTGGCAGGCAGAAATAAAGGCAGAAGGCCAAGTTCATTTAACACGGTTCTTGAGTACATTTCTGCATGCTAGGAGCATATTCCCAAGTTGTAGTTTTCACAATTTTGCTTAAAGTATTATATTTTCATCATATTGTTTCATTAGGTTAAAAAGGTTTGTTTAGGTTGCACATTTAATATATGCTATGCTTTACAAAGATCATAGATTTTTTTTTTTTTTTTTTTTTTTTTTTTTTTTTTTTTTTTTCTTAGGTCTGTACTTCTCAGTCTAGAGATTTGGTTTCTACTTCTGAAATATTAGTTTGACGCATAAATCAAGAAAAACCACATATGATTTGCAAGGCCACATCCAGGGTTGTTGTTTTGGGGCAAGGTTATTTTTTTTTGGGGGGGGGGGTACAAAAACTACAAAAATAACTTTGTCAACCCTGAAAACGGTGCCTCTACCAAAAAGTAGAGAGAATTCGGGATTTTGCATAGTGGAGGAACAAACAGCATTGAGGCCTACCCTACTATCATTTACATTCATATTTAGTAGAGTGCATGTGGTGGGCAGCAGTAAAGGCAGAAGGCCAAAATCATTTTAACGCGGTTCTTGAGAAAATTTCTGCATGCTGGGAGCATATTTCCAAGTTGCAGTTTTCACAATTTTGCTAATAAAGTATTCTATTTTCATCATATTTTTTTTCATTACGTTAAATAGGTTTGGTTAGGTTACACATTTAATATATGCTATGCTTTAAGTAAATTAGTAAAATTTGTCTGAGTCACTACTATCTCCATCAGTGGGTTCTACAGGAACATGTACTACTATGACTGATACCCTGCACTTTTTAGTCACAAAATGAGAAACTAGCATTCTATTATTAATACTTTCCAAACCAAAACAAGACCTACCAGCTTCCTTGCTCATCATGAGCCCTACTCCCTGCCTATGCCCCCCATCCCTTGTGCCTGAGTAAATAAATTTTGAATTACCTAATTTCAGGTTTCCTGTACCTGGGTTATGAGTTATTGAAGTTTCTAATAAGTCCAGTTTGGAGCATCTGAATTTCATCAGTCAAAATGATGATATGGTGTATGTTTTTTAATTTTGCGAGTCTACACAGAGTTCTTAATCTGGCTTAGAACTAGGCAGAAAGAAGTCCTTGGGACCTCCAGTTAAATGGAGACCATGCAATTCTGGGCCCGTCTTGGTAACAAAACGGTTTCCCACATATTGTTGTTGCTCTTCTATCAACAAGAATTGAAATCTACATATACAGTCTCAAGCCTATTAGCTCCAACTCACTATATATTTATGCCTCAAAATATTATGTTGCTATTGGGAGGCAGCCCATAATACATAACTTGACTAGGAAGAGGTTCCTAGTCCCCCATAAAACCTACCAAAATTGACCAAACCTAGAAGAATTATCCATTAATCAGAATCCACTAAAAGTGCTGTGCTGTTTACTAGACTATAATTTCCTCAAGGGACACCACTCCTCAAGGTCACCCTGTAGTGCTGTTAGAAGTCATAGTTTGGCTAGAAAAGCTTGTGGAAGGTCTACCCTCATGCCACTATGAGGCTATGCAAGCAGGATTTCCCTGTCAGGGATTTCAATGGAGAAAGGAACTTATTACAGAGTGGGGACCACAAATCATCTCACAGCACCGGAAGAGTTCCAGTCGTTTATACTGGGCCTGTTCTTGTCAAGGTATTCATCAGGGGTTAACCACCATCATAAAGCTTTTTTAGAAGTGAGCAAGATTTCTGGGTTAGGCTTGTATTTCTTAGGATCAGCCAGAGAAACAGTGATCTAAAGAATCAGAAGCTGCCTGGAAGCTGCCAAATGCGATGTATGCTTTTTGGTTTAAATCTTGCATCTTCTCCTTCACATGGCACATACTGAAGATTTGTTCTGTAGTCAACCTGCCAGACCTGAATCTGGCTTGCTGAGCTCTTCAGTTTCCATGTAGAATAGCCAAGTGTCTGTCCAGTAGCGTCATGTTGATAAGTTTGTAATGAATGGAGAAAAGTGGATCTTGCAATATTTGGAGCAGATTTGGCCACTACCCTTTTGTTTCTAGAGTGACAGTATGATACCAGTATGCCAATCTTTTGATATGCATTTGATCACCCATATAACTGATAAAATTAGCTGGAGCCACAGGATCATCACTTCACCTCTGTACTTGAGGAACTATGCAGAAATAACTCTCATGCCAGAGGCTCAATTATTGCTTAGACGTTTTACATCATTTTGTATCCCAGAGGCTATAAACAGCTGCAACACAAGATCAGAAGCCACCTCAGGTGTACCCAAGACTGCTTGAACCATATCTGGGTATGTATTTGTGACTGCCTTGTGTTCAGAAGCATTGAAAAGTGGCTGTTCCAGGCAGAGAGTTGGCCTCTATCTTCATTCAGCATGCTACCATCAGCAGATAGAATACAGCTATCTGCCATTTTCTTTGCCAGACCGGCCTTCCATCACAGCTTGATCATGGAAATAATCTCTTGGGCTTTTTTTTGTCTGCTGTGGCCAATGGTACTGTCAGCAGAGTCAAGTATATTTTCTTCAAGGAATTCCTGGAAACTTTAGGATCATCTAGGTCTCGGAGGCAGCTAAACCAGTTTGAGACATTGAGAACATACTTCTTCTGCATTTCAGCTGTTACCAGGTTACTCAGGCTCGACTTTGGAGGCTATCCCATCTTGCTGCTATGCTCGTGGGTGTAGTCTTAGCATAGCAACTACAATCCTATCATTTGTGTTTCCAAGCTTGGCAGACTTAACATCTGGCAATTAGTTACTGAAGAGTGCCAGCAACTAGAAATTATAATATAATCAATTATCTTCTTTCTCTGGCTATCTTTGCTAAACCAAGTGTGTTTATGTATTTCTTGCCCATGAAACAGTGTACTTAATTTGACCAGATTTTGTTGACCACTATGTTAAGATCTCCCAGGAGAGTTACAATTTTATGGGATGTGACTCTAGATAATACCATATAGCTCCCAATGCAATACATCTAAAATATAGTCCAATATTCGCCACCTTAACAATTCGGTCTCAGGCCGTCCCCTAATTTCTGGATATAGCCCTTCATGGCAACACCTTAGTGTTATGGCTCCTATGTAGGACACGCTATAGTAACAAAATAACAGTAAGAGCATATTCCCCAAAGGACACTCATTCCAAATGTAATGTTTGTAACCCTGGCAGTGACCCCCCCTCCTTAACATTCTCAGATATAGTTTTAGGCTGGACGAACCTGTTATGCATGGCCATTTCTACAGGAAATGTTATAAAATTCTGAAAATTAATCTAAATCATTCTTAAATACTTGGTTATATCATTACTAATGGTTGCATTACTTCACTTTATCTCCCTCCCTTAGTCCCCCTTTATCCCTACAAATAAATAGCATAAATTATATGTAGTCATTGTATTTACGATAGTATCTCTCTTTTTTTCCTGCTGATTGTTTAGCATTTGCTGTTAAGTCATAGGCAACACAATAGCACTGCCTAACTGAAGAGTGATATGGGTACAATGTATTTTTTTTCACCAAGGCGTTTTGTATAGAAGGAGTTGTTTGAGAAACTTCAAAGATAGCTCAGTTGATTGGAAATTTAAAGTTATAGTGCCCTTTTAAGAGTCATATGTGATTGGATGGCAACCTGCCCCCCACCCCATCCTCCCCATGCCCATCAATTCCCCAACTGCATCCTATGAAAATTTTGAGATGGCCATTTTGTTCATCAAAGTTGAAAGGTCCAGTAACTATATCTCTGGGGCTGTCAACCCTTGGGACAAGGACTGTAAGTTATGCAATTCCTCCATTTTTTTTTTCCAGGAGTATAATTTTATTTACACATAATTTACAAAAAACAAACGCCAAGGTTACATATAGTATTTGCTATTGAGAAAAGTGGGGACGTTTGACCTTTAGTCTATTTACACATAATTAAAAAAAAACCGCCAAAGTGGGGGCGTTTGACCTTTAGTCTACAAAAAGACAGAGGACATTCAGGTGAACCTTTCAGAAAATGTTAAGGGGAAAGTTGAACTAAATCGAAACATGCTATGCGCATACAGATTGTCAAAAGGGTAGGCTATATCAGCAATATCTTTGGAATGGCTTACCATATCAACCTGAAACTTCCGGGGCATCATGAGGGGGATGTTCTACTGGCCAAGAGGCAAAATGTCCAAATTACTACTGCTATTAATACTGCTGCTACTACTGTTGCTACTACCACTAATACAGCACTACTTCTACCGCTATGAAGTGTATGAAGGTGAAAATTTGAGAGAATATAAAGAGGAAACATGAAATAAATCAAAACACGCTATGTGCATGAAGATTGTTAAAAAACCCTATCTCAGGAAAGGCTTAGGGTATTTAGTTGGAACTTTCAGGGAATGCTTAAAGGGTAAGAACAATTGGCAAAAAGCCAATATTTTGGCTTTTAAGTGTTTTTGGATGAAACTGAAATCCAAAGCAACTTTATTTTGATATTTCTTCTGAGCATGTACGAACGCAACGATCCTTAAAACCCATTCGAAGCCAAAGCAGTTATTTTTTGTTTTTGGGCTAAAATTTTTGCCTTTAAGTACGATTTGAGGTCATTTAACAATTTGGTGTAAAAATCATTTGTGAGGCAGTTTTTTCCAGGCTCGACTAATTATATATATATATATATATATATATATATATATATATAATATATATATATATATATATATATATATATATATATATTTTTTATTTATTTATTATATTATATATATTATATATTTATATATATATATATATATATATATATATATATATATATATATATATATATATATATATATGTATATATACATTTACATGTAATGACTAGCCTAACTGAGTAGTTAAAGACCTAAGCAACCTGGCTTTGAAACTTTTCTGATTGTATTTGAAGAGTAATTCAAGTATTTGTGTAATACAACCAGTTTATTTCAAGCTCAAGTACATATTTATGCTGGTGTTTGTTATTTGATGCTTAAGTTAAGGAATTTTGAAATATTTTCTACCTATTACTTAATGTTAAAAAAAAATAAATATACGTTTTGGAATAATTGTGAAGATATGTGTTTTATTTTGAACTGCAAATTGTTTATCTTGTTTTTTGGCCTCGTATCATTGCCACTACCATAACGAAAAATTTGTTGATTGTTGTCTTTTTGTGATTTAAACATGACCATTTGTGATTTCTATTTCTTCCAATGAAATTAGCCTGGATTTTAAATTAAAAATTAATAGATAACTATTACAAGGACCATTTCATGACCTTAAAACCGAGGATGCAAAAATTTTGGTGAGCTTAAAAATAAGATGTAAACTTCTCAACTTAAATTATAAGCGTCTCTTCCTCTATAAGTCCTTATCAGTATATCTTGTTAACACTTAGTTTTCTTTTCTGGAAAAAACTGATGCATTCTGACGTTGTAAAATTAATGGGTTCAATTTAGCCGTTTCTAATAGCTTTCTGGAGATATTTTGCTAGTAGACTATATTTATAATCCTTGTTAAAATCAATCAGTTTCTGATAACAAAGTATAGGTAAAGAGCAACCATTCCGATATTAAAATCTTAATTTCATTGTAATTCCAAATATAAAAAACTAATTCAGTTTAAAGTAACCAGTAAAATATTACCAGCATAAGAACATTTGTGTAATTGAAAAAAGAGGGAAGAGACACTCTTCCCCCTTCTATATATATATATATATATATATATATATATATATATATATATATATATATATATATATATATATATATATATATATATATATATATATATATATATATATATATATATATATTGGCACACGCCCGGCTTGTATGTATTTGATTCTCCAATTACGCATTAGCATAATCTTCGTGTTATGCTTTAGTTTTAAGTTGTGAGGTGGCAAATCAGCAATTTCAATTGAATCAAGTGATTCTGGCGTGAATTCAATTCCTCCTTCCTGTTTATCCTTCACAGATTCCTGCACGCTAAAACTAACACGTTCCTTCATTCTACTGTAATTTTGCCTTGTTCTTTTCTCTACATTTTCGTTTACAATTCTATGTTATTTGTGTTGTTTCTTGTTCCATGTCTTTTTCTTTAGCTGTTCAGAGTCATTTATCATCGTTTGTAATTTTACACACGTCATAGATACTAAAAACGACACGACCTCTCCTGGGGGAAAGTGATGTAATTTTTGCTCTCGAAATATGTATAAATGTGATGTCACTCACGATTTTTTTTCACAATCGAGGCTGTAAACGAATTTTGTCAAACTCATGACCTATCTAGATCGTTTTTCAGGCCGTTATATCTGTAAAACTAGCACTTTACTGAAAACACGAGATTGACGCGTAAAAAGAAGAATGGTACAAAAAATCCTAAAGGGTTTTTTGCGTCCACTATAAAAGACAAAATACCTTCTTGTTTTGTTTTTTCAGTTAAGTTTTAGCTTTGGATAATCCTTAAAACATAAGTAAATAAGTATCATTAGTCGCTTTTTGCACTGTTTTATTATCCATATATACGTTTTGCATGGGTTACGAAGCAGTAATTCCTGTTGGATGGATGGAGGATGTCGTAAGGAAAGATTTAAGGAGACTGGGGACTTCCTGGGAGGATGTAAAGAGGGAAGCGTTGAATAGGCTTGGATAGGACCATGCATAGCTGTGTTTGCCTCAGGCCGCTTGGTGCTGGAATGAGTTGTTAGTAGCACTAATAGTAATTTGTTTTGGTTTTAAGTTTCAACTGAAGCTCATGTGGAAGGAAAAACTAAAGGCTTTTTCTCACTGTCGAATCGTTAGCTATCAATATTAGTTTCCAATTTTCTGATAGGCTGTGGAAGGAAAAGCATTATCTAACGATCATTGCTGGGCCTGGTTCTCATAAAATTATTAATTTGACGGAAATGGCGAAAGAATGCAAGTTCAAAAAAAGAAAACACTGCATAGCCAACTAGATTAGCCTGCTCCTGCAGATATTTTTAAGAAACAAACACAAAAAAAATTGCTAATTGAGAAATTTTAGCGGCCGTTGTGCTTAACTGCCTTATCTGTTTTTGGATATTACACTTCAAGTTCTCCAAGTAACTACCCTCCCTCTGTTAGTCAGATGGAGGGATATGTTAAAACAAAAAAATTGGCAAAACCAGTAAACTTTTAGCACTAGGGAATGAGGGCTGGGTCGCAGTTATACTGAAAAAGGCTTTTATGCAAATGAATTTTACACATGTAAAGAAGACAAATTTTGATCTTATAGTGTTTAGTTAGAGGAAGAATCTTCATCAAGATTACCGACGACACGCGTTTGGCTTTTACAGCAGCAAACTTGTATAACTTTTTTTTCGCAAATCAAAAGTATGTAAGAACGACCAGCCCGTCTCTTAAATGTGAATACTTAGACGTGTCTCCATAATTAAAATTTTGTCTGAATTCATATAATAGTTTTTATTTTTAAACCAGCATATATTTGGAAATATTTCTCAGTGGACAGTTTATTAGAAAACGGGTTTAAACTTTCAGTTACTATAGGTCATAGATCATTCTTCACTAAATTGTAGCTATTGTTCCTCCAATGATGCAGGCAATACACAAATAAACGGTTGTTAGAAAACATCATTTTAAAGTTTTATTTGATTGAGTTGATTCATTTGAAACTTTGGTAATTCATATACTGTATTGCATTGCAGTATTACTGGAAAACAATGCAGTATTGTATAGTTAGGCACCAACTACAAGGGGAGAAGCAAGAGGGTACTTAGTGCCTTAAAAGTGCGTTTGCGTTTTGAGAGCTCCCCTCATATTGTAGAAAGGGTAGTTTTGAGGGGGAAATTAGTTTTTAGTTATTGAATCATTTCACTTCATCAAACAGAGTAGAGGTCTGATGGGGTGATAGTCTGCCTCAAATTTGTGGGAAAAAACCTTTAATAAATAGTTTGAATTTGTCATCTCAATGTTTCAAGGATGAAAGGGATCGTTTATTTGCATTTACTTTTAGCAACAACATTTTTAGTTAAGACCTTATGAAAAGTAATTGGCAAAGAAAATACTTGTAATTATGAACTTCCTATATTCTTTGCATTCTAAAGTGATTTCAGAACGCACATGAAGAATAATAGCCTCCTTAAAGTAAAGGCAAATTTTCTATTGGTTTAGTTCTACCACATCTTTTTTTATTTTAAAGTTTAGGTTTTTTCTATCGAATTTGAGTTTTATTCTCAAAGAATATCTTAGAAAATCACAAATACTTAAATTTGTATTTTTTTCTCATACTTTGCTCTGGTTTGAATTATTTTTTCTTTCTTTTTTTATCCTTCTTAATACTTGCCTGTGTAATTTCTTTAAAAACACTATCAATTTACTCAGAGTAGTTGGAGGATGAATTCGAGAGCAAGAGGAAGAATTAGAGCTTTGAATAAAAAAACATTGCTGTGAATTAGAAGAAGAAGAACAAAGACAATAAAGTAAGAGAAATGGAACAGTAAAAAAAGCCACAAAAACAAACTAACCGTTATCAAAGCATGACTTGCCAGAAATCTAAGCAATGGTTGTGGCCTGTTTGTATACTAAATCGAAACCTAAGACCGTATTCGATTATTCTATAAATAAAACTCGGTAGCGGAATTGTTTTAAGAATCGAAATTATGTTTCAATTCTGGAGAAAAATCCCGACTTTCCCAATTGTTGATTACGTTTGAACACCCCTTCACTAGTATTATTTAAATAATTCTTTAAGCTTTTAATCTTTTTCTTGACTTGAATTAAGAAACTTGACAACTCCATTAAATAGCCATGCATTCGAGCAGGGTGAGACTGCTAGTTTTGAAAAGTTTGGTCTTAAAAATCCTATATTATTGTTCACAACCTACCTCCTTAGTAGAGAATTCTAATTTTGAGAAATTCGAATGTAATAATTTTTCTTATGGTCTTATCCTATCTTTTCAAAAGCTTTCACCCTCCCCTCCACAAGACTATGATCTTTGAGCACGTTTATACCAATGGTCAGCAGAAACGACGATGAATACAGCTTTATCATATATTTCTTTCAGAAACTTTTCTATGTTTTTTTTTTTTTTTGTAGGATCATTTTTAACAGCAAATATGGTTGTTTCTGGTCAAAAAGGTGGCAAAATGTACGTGTTGAAGAGGGATGGGCGTCACGAGGAAGTGCATTTTGATAAGATCACCTCACGTATTCAAAAGCTATGCTATGGACTTGATATGGATTATATTGATCCAGCTGCAATAACCTTCAAAGTAATTGGGGGAATTTATTCTGGTGTATCAACTGTTGAGCTTGATAATCTTGCAGCAGAAACAGCCGCTTCTATGACAGTCTGGCATGCTGACTACGCAACACTTGCTGCACGAATTGCTGTCTCTAATCTTCATAAAGAAACAAAAAAATCATTTTCAGAGGTAATGACTGATCTTTACAATATACGAAATGCCCAAAAACAGCATAGTCCAATGATATCTGAGAAATGCCACAAGATTATTACAAAGCATGCCGATAGATTGAATTCTGTGATAATATATGATCGGGATTTCAATTACACTTATTTTGGATTCAAAACTTTGGAAAGGTCATACCTATTAAAAATTAATGGCAAGACTGCAGAGAGGCCTCAACACATGCTCATGCGTGTTGCTATTGGAATCCATGAAGAAGAGATTGATGCTGCAATTGAAACTTATAATCTTCTCAGTGAAAAATGGTTTACACATGCTTCTCCTACTTTGTTTAATGCTGGAACTCCCCGTCCTCAGCTATCGAGCTGCTTTTTACTTACAATGGCGAGTGACAGTATTGAAGGCATTTATGACACCTTGAAACAATGTGCCCTGATCTCAAAGTCAGCTGGAGGAATTGGTTTGAATGTACATTGTATTCGTTCAAAAGGAACTTATATTGCCGGAACAAATGGTACTTCCAACGGACTAGTTCCTATGCTTCGAGTGTTTAATAATACTGCACGATATGTCGATCAGGGTGGAAACAAAAGGCCAGGAGCCTTTGCCATCTATGTTGAGCCTTGGCATGCTGATATATTTGAGTTTCTCGATCTTAAGAAGAACACAGGCAAAGAAGAGCAAAGGGCCAGAGATCTCTTTTATGGCTTGTGGATACCTGACCTCTTCATGAAAAGAGTAGAAGAGAATGGAGTTTGGAGTCTTATGTGCCCACTTGAAAGCCCAGGACTCGCAGACTGCTGGGGTGAAGAGTTCGAAAGACTCTATACTCAGTATGAAAAGGAGAGGAAATTTAAACGCCAAGTAAAGGCTCAAGAATTGTGGTATGCCATCATCGAGTCTCAAGTTGAGACTGGTACTCCTTATATGCTTTACAAAGATGCCTGTAACCGAAAGTCCAATCAACAAAACTTAGGCACAATCAAGTGCAGCAACCTGTGCACAGAAATTGTTGAATATAGCTCACCTGATGAAATTGCTGTCTGTAATCTTGCCTCTATCGCGGTTAATATGTTTGTAAAACCAGATCGTACCTATGACTTTGCCAAGCTAAAAGAGGTTGTGAAAGTCGCTACACGAAATTTGAATAAAATAATAGACGTCAATTTTTACCCTGTGCCCGAGACAAAATTGTCTAATATGCGTCATCGTCCAATAGGAATTGGTGTACAGGGTCTTGCTGATGCTTTTATTTTGATGCGATTTCCATTCGAATCCCCAGAAGCTCAAAAGCTGAACGTTCAAATCTTTGAAACCCTGTACTACGGCTCCCTGGAGGCCTCTTGTGAATTAGCTGAAAAACTCGGTTCTTATGAAACTTATGAAGGCTCTCCAGTTAGCAAAGGGATTTTGCAACCGGATATGTGGAATGTAAAACCGTCGGATCTCTGGAACTGGAATGAGCTTAGAGAGAAAATTGCCAAACATGGAGTTCGTAACTCACTTCTTCTTGCTCCAATGCCAACTGCTTCTACTGCTCAAATCCTTGGTAATAACGAATCTATTGAAGCTTATACCTCAAATATTTATAGTCGAAGAGTCTTATCAGGTGAATTTCAGGTAGTCAATCACCATTTGCTGCGTGATTTGACAGAAGCTGGCTTATGGTCGGAAGAAATGAAAAATCTCATTATTGCCAATAATGGATCTGTTCAGAATATCGATGGCATTCCAGACAAAATCAAAGCTTTGTACAAAACAACTTGGGAAATTTCCCAGAAGATTGTGATTAAAATGGCTGCTGATCGTGGTGCTTTTATCGACCAAAGTCAGTCACTGAATCTCCACATAGCTGAGCCTAACTATGGTAAACTTACATCCATGCATTTTTATGCCTGGAAGCAGGGCTTGAAAACTGGAATGTATTATTTAAGAACCAAGGCAGCTGCTCAAGCTATTCAGTTTACTGTTGATAAATCAAAAATAAATAAAACAGCTCAGGTCGATGAAATAACAACAGCTAATGGCTATGCTACAGGATCCCCCTCAGACCAAAATAAAGCAGCCATGGTATGCTCCATCGATAATCCTGATGACTGCCTTATGTGCGGATCTTAAGCCTTGAATACAATTATTTTCCGAGTCCTTTGATTTTCTTACTTTAATGTCAACTTTTTTATGCTTTGTGTTCCTCTTATGAGTACTTTCTTCATGAAACGACTATGACGGCTTTAATTTTTTGTATTGAATTCGCTTTCTGTTTAAAAATAAAGCCATTTTTATGTTAAACATCTCATATGACAGTTTAATATTTTGGTCGTTCTGTTTGGTCTTATTTGGGAAGTTTCTTAGTGAATCCGTTATTTAATCGGCTCATTTTTACTGACGGTTTTGGTGTAGAATAACGGGAAGCCTCCATTTGTATTTTTTTTTTTTTTTTTTTTACTCTGAAGACTAATAGATATTTTTTTTTACTCTGAAAACTAATAGATATTTATATTATAAGCTTTAATATACACATGCCTTATTTTATTTTTAACGAAGAGCACTTGAGCTGTCTGTCGTGGTAAACTTTTTGCTCCATTATTTATAGAAAATTAAGCCATTTGTCCAAAAGTGAAGCGCTTGCCTACGCAATTTTTTGCTTATAATAGGTATGCTTTTGACACCCGTTAAAAACCTCAGTTTCGCTTCCTTTTTTAGGTATTATTGATAACGTCTTTTGAAATGCATTGCTTTATTGGAGACCGTCGAGTATGTTAAACATTTTGAAGGTTACGAGACTCAAGTTTATTATGTGTCAGGGAGTTTTCCAGTTTGCTTTTAAGGAAAAGAAAACGGTAGTTAAAGAACGAAGAAAAATCGAAGAGGGAATAGTTCCTTGTTTTTGTAGTATATTTTCTATTAGACTAGGATGTAATCAGATAATAAAAAATCACAAAAATCACAAGAATTTCTGGAAGGTTTTCGAAAGCAGAAATTTTAACTTTGTGTAATAGATAACGTGTGATTTCCAGCATGTTGACCTAAAATAGCTTGACGCTGTATGCATTTTTACACTATAGAAATAGTAGAGAATCTAACGAAAATCCATGATTTGTCGTAAAATCTGAAAGTTATAGGAATCTATAACATTTTATTGAAAATAGTCATAAGGTCAAATAACCATGCCTATTAGTTTGACAACCCCCTTTCCAGCCCCCGTGGTAGAGGCTCTAAGCTATGTAAGTTGCCCATTGTTAAGGTACAAGGCATTTATGAAAAGGGCGATCGTATATATTTCTTTCATTCAATTTTTCTTAATTAGCTGTAGCAATTTAAATTTAAATCAATTTACCAAAGAGAAAGTACTACTTTTCGGGCTGAGAATCAAGGAATTTCAAATTTAAAACTTCAGAATCGTTTTGCCTGCAAATGCTTGAGATGGAATGTAGCCTACTAATAGCCTTTAAGCTTAGCAGTAAAGGTTGCGTCTATTTCGACCAGTCGCAACATTTTCCAATACTAAATGACAAAATGCTACAAACTCTGTCACTTCCGACCACATCGGCTATATGTAGCAGTCACGTCAGACAACATCGTCGATAGAACACTCACTTTCTTACACCTTTGTTATCCCCAAGCCATCGTGTCCATGCACTTGCACTAGACCAAGCTGACAGGCAGAGAAACATATTATTTTCCCCCTGCATAAGAATTTAGTTTGTGGTGTAAGATTCTCCCTTTATCCTAAGATTTCATGTTTGAACTTGTTTGGAAAATAAAGTTCTGTTTTACTGCATAAAAAGCACGTATGGAGGCAATGTCCTTTGATATTTCTTCAGTCGGAATCGTATGCTATGATCCCTCATCCCATTTTTTTCAAGCAATGCAAATCCTTTTTTTTTCTTTTATCTTAATTTCATTATAAGTCATGTGAGCGAGAAGGGGCTATTACCAGGTTGTGCTTATGTAATTTGAAAATTACGGGGGGCTAGAAAAAATAGGTTTTACTTTTTGGGAGTCCTGTGCGCTTGGCGGGAACTCCCGAAATACTAAACTTTGGACAATCCTTGTTAGGTTTTTTAAGATTGACCTCTCTTCCTCTGAAAAAGGGTGATTATTTTTTTTTTTTTCTGAATTAATGATAACTTGTTTTTTCCCCAATAGTGTTTTAAAGGCTTTCTTTTATTGACCTTTCTATTCTCATTTTTAACTATTTTTATTTTCAAATCTCACTTCTAACACCTAATGTTTCAGATATTTGCTTTCTTTTGACTATTCAAAAATTAATAATGATTAGCATCAGATGCCGAATAACAGCTTAGAAAATTGTGCTTTTTTAGGCAAAGATGCACATATTTTGTAAGGTCCTTTTATATTTCATTCACCTGAAATTTAATGATATATTTTCCTGCTCAGAAAAATGTCCGCGCTCCTTTAATTCATGTAATTTGATTATAGTTATGTGAGTAGAAGGGGCAACGCTATTAGGCTGCGTTTACGTAATCGGAAACATTTGGGGATGCTGAAAAAAAAAACGTTTAAGTTTTGGAAAAGTCTTGTGGGCTTGGCAACTAAAAGCAAAATACTAGATTTTAGCGACGTTTTTTCTTTAAAAAAATTTAATTACCTCACCCTGGAAAAAACTCCGGTGTATATGCCTGTTTACAGTACCAGGTCTACACAAGATGCAGCAATATTGGTGAAGATAACATGTATGTATAACGAACGTATGTTTCAGAAGGGCACAGCTTCAAAAAAGAATATTATAGAAGGTCACTGGAAAATCACCGAACAGCGACTAAGGGCTCAATTTTGGTGCTGGTTTCTTACAGTGGTAGGTTTGCCCAATTTTTCTTTGAAAAACCTTTACTTTCAACACATTGTTGTAAATACCACTTGCAATACTGCACTCTTTGGTTTCGATCATTGCCATTGAGAAAAAAATATACTCTTTTCGGTGTAAAACTTTGCCAATGACAACGGTGCCTAATGCGATTCTCAGACAAAATTGACAGGAAATAGAAGATAAGACACATATTTGTACATTTCTGAACTAATAAAATTGTAATAAACATCAAGTTCACAATTTATTATTATGTGTAACTCTTTTTAGGATGCACTTGATATCTAAAAAACTTATGCGAATACACCCGACTGATGATATTTTTCTATGATTGTAGGATTATCCAAAACCAGAGTTTTACTGAAAACACAAAACAATATATAATTTTTGTAAAATAGAAATATAAAGCGCTTTAGGTTTTTTTAGACATAAAAACAACGTATTCTTGTTTCTTATGAACTTGTTTTGTGTAGTTACAGTAAAGCCCTAGTTTTGCGTAATCTCAAAAACATAGGGAAATATCATCTGTCGGTTTATTTGCTCTTGTTTTCTTGATATAATATAGACTGCTAAACAATGATTTTTGTTCGTTATGAGTTTCATCTTTACTCATTACTTTCATTAGAAAAAAATCGTTTTTAAAATTCTGGTTACAGTAGTAACTAAAACCTATTAAGAGTGAATTACAGCCATAGATTCTGAAAATTTGAAAAAACATGTTTCAGGACAATTTTTTGGAAGTGAAATAAGCGTCTTTGGTGCTGATTCAGGAATGGTCGCTATTATCCGCGTGATCCTTACAAGTAAACAGTTATGTCGAAAAAAAAAATTGCAGCCATTTCGAAGAAGAACTTGAAAACCCTCAAACGGGGGCGGATCAAAATAAAAAGTATTAGTTTTAAACATTTATGCTGCAGAGGCTGCAAAATAATAATTTTTGCTCGTTTTTAAGTTCCGACCTTGCTCGTTGCTTCTATAAAATAAAAACTTTGTTTTAAAATTTTTGGTTTCAGCAATCTAGCAACCTAGTAAGTAGTGAACCACGCTCCATGGTAATCGAAAAACATTACGAACTTTAAAAGTGAAATAACTGCCACTTTTTGCTGATGGTAACTATTATTTATGTTAAGCTTAAAAGTATTTCGAAGAAGAGCTTGAAAACACTCAAAAAGGATGGCAGATCAAAATAAAAAGCATACCATTGGAATCACCATGGCTGAAGACAGAGGTTTTTCAGCCTTAAATCTCAAAACTGAAGAAAATCACGTTTTAAGTTGGTTGGCATGTGTCCCTTTTTTTCATAAATTTGTCAGGTTGTCGAAACGGGATTTGCATGCAATGTGAAATGCAACCTTTAGAATATTTCAGAAATTATTCAGCATATAGTATAAATGGCGGAAAGCATGAGTTCATGAGTAATCTGTAAGAAAATACGATTTAAATTGATTAGCACTGATGTGTCCCTTCTTTTCATAGAATGTTCAGGTTGCTGACGAGCTGTAAAGTTGGCACTTGAACAATATAGTTGCTGAAGCGTGATTTGCACGCAATGTGAAATAGCACCTTTAGGACACTTCAGAAAGTTATTCTGCATAGATTATCAAATTTCTTCTGCAAGATAAGAAGACCACACCTTGTCCAGATGGTGAAAAGTCACGAACTCATGAATAATCCGTACAATCTGCTCCCCGTCTTTTAGTTGACTGTAGATGCTATTGAAGAATAACTTTCCCACCTTCAGCGCTTCACTGCTTTGCCTGGGTCTTCTGAAGGTATAACTTGACTACATCGTAATGACTGTAACTGTAATAAGCTCCTGAAGGAGAAAATTAGGAATCAGACTGAATTTTACCTCCTTCAAGACGACCTAACGGTCACAGCTGCGCTTATAGATTTCCAATTATTCAAGATACGGGAGACTAATAATCATTTATCATTCACTAACAAAACAATGTCAAGAATAAAATTCTCATTAAAGCCAAGAGTAAATAAAAAGCAAAGTTTAGAAATGGATTGAAAAATAAACGCATAGCCTAAAAAATGTTGCCATTTGCTGATTCAGGAATGATAATTATTATTTTGATTAATCTTAATAGTAAAATGTTATTTTGAAAACAAATGTACAATGATCATGAAAGAGCCCTAAAACCCCTCAAAAATGGCGTCGGATCAAAACGAAAAGCATGGTGCTGGAATCACCATTGTCGAAGACCCAAAACAGAAAACTCAGCCCCCTACCATTAACAACAAAGAAAATCGTTTTGTATTGGTAACACTAATGTGTTATATGTTATTTTTTTTTCTTTTTCATCTGCTTTTTTTTCGTCACTAGCAGGGCACTGGAACGTTATAGAGAGGTCTTTAAGGGCTCATTTAAAAGCTAATGTTTATATATAATTGCTTTTGCAAAGTGCCTATAGATGGCACTTTTTACGTGCCATCACGAATTGCTGTGTGGCACCCAAAGAGTGCACTTTGTGTTGTTTTTCCAATTTTTTTCATTGAAAATTCCAAGAAGAGCATATTCCAATGAAAAGATCCAAAAAGATTTTTCAATCAAGCATAAGAGAGAATCTAGCCTTCAGAAGTTTGACAGGTTGCCAGTCCACACTCGTTTATTGTTCTTAAGTTCGTTTTAAGTTTGATTCAGTATTGATTATAATTTTTATTCGTTTCAAGTTTGACTAATCTATGTAAAATTTTGCCAAAACCTTTCTGTTTGATCAAAGTTTCGTCTATTCATCCATTGATGTTTCTTTTCGTTTTAAGTCTAACTTGTTATATAACTTTATTTTTCTTATTATGTATGTTTCATAGCAAAATAAGTGACAAAATAAGTAAAATGTTCTGTTAGTCTTTATAATTATTATCTTCTGCTGAATTAAACAGCTGAAACTACTTCAGGATCGCTACTTGAAGATTATTTCGATTCGAAACCGCTCTTCATCTGGAGAGCGGTCCTCCAACTCTCGCGAATGGCGCTATTGCTTCGTTCCAGCAGAGGAAGAAAGGTCTTCGATTATTGCATGGCAGACTGCCTCGGATTCTGAGGTACATTGAAAATTCACCACCCGGTTCACTTGCTACAAAAAGAAGCAAAGAAAGAGAAGACCCAGATATCGTTCATCGTTTATTAAAAAAGGGAGGGAATTAGAAACCGCTGTCCCTGCTCATTAGATACTAAACATAGAATAGACATTAAAAAGAAAAATGATGACTTTGTCGATGTCATCTTTAATTTGACTAAATAAAAAAAATATATTTTTTTTTTTTTTACTGAAAGTAAGGAGCGACATTAAAACTTAAAACGAACAGAAACTATTCCGTATATGAAAGGGGCTGTCCTCTCCTCAACGCCTCGCTTTTTGCGCTAAAGTTTTTTATTGTTTTAAAAAATAGAGTTGTGAGAAAGAGTCTAACTTCATAGCAATGTCCCTTCCCTCATGAAAACTTCCTCCATGGAAAGATCCTACCACATACCCCCCCCCCCCCAAAACCAGAAAAAATCCCCCTGAAAACGTCTGTAGACTTCCTAATAACAAATACTAATCTGTAATATGTAACTAATATGTAAACATTGGGTAAAGTTCATAACTTTCAGCCCTCCCCCAGGGGACTTTGGGGTATTAAGTCATCCTAAAAGACACAGTTATTGTATTTTCGACCATGCTGAACAAAATGGCTATTTCAAAATTTTGATCGGGTGACTTTGGGAAAAAAATGAGCGTGGGAGGGGGCCTAGTTGCCCTCCACTTTTTTGGTCGCTTAAAAAGGGCACTAGAACTTTTAATTTCCGTTCGAATGAGCCCTTCCACGATATTCTAGGACCACTGGGTCGATACGATCAGCCCTGAAAAAAAGAACAAATAAACACGTATCCGTGATCTTTCTTCAGGCAAAAAATACAAAATTCCACATTTTTACAGATAGGAGCTTGAAACCTCTACAGTAGGGTTCTCTGATACGCTAAATCTGATGGTACGAATTTCATTGAGGTTCTATAATTTTTATGGGGTGTTTCCCCCTTTTTTCGAAAATCAGGCAAATTTTCTCAGGCGCGTAACTTTTGATGGGTAGAACTAAACTTGGTGAAACTTCTATATTTGAAATCAGCATTAAAATCTGATTCTTTTGATGTCTCTATTGGTATCAAAATTCCGTTTTTAGAGTTTTGATTACTATTGAGCCGGGTCGCTCCTTACTTACAGTTCCTTACCGCGAACTGTTTGATTACTGTTGGCTCAATTAGAAATTGAAGAAATTTTTTGACGCTTTAGTCTTTGGTCATTTTACTTTAGTCTTTTCACTTGAGTCTTTGGGGAAATAATGATAATGGGTATATTGAATGCAACGTGGAACGAACCAATCCTCTGACTTCTCATTCGGGCAACGTACATACGGAAAGGAAGTATTATGTTCATAAGATTTTTACCCTTTGAATAGAGCATAGTGTGGTGAAAGCAGATGGAAACAAAAACTAAAAATCTCTTTAAATAAATGACTGTAAAAGCTAGAGTTTTCTAACTTCATTAAAATTTTAGTATCGTATATTTTATATAGTTGTGTAGGGGTGAAAGTCTGGGTTGGTGAGAATTTTTGCATAAAGACGGTGTAAAGTAATAAAAAGAAAAATATAAAACTTAATTCGATAAGAATCATAAATAATAGAAATGTGTTGTGATATAATTTAATTACATAAGTTTTTTGGCAGTAAAGGTCGAAACATCCAACAATATAAATATATACACAGATAAAACAGAAATTACTAACAATAACATTGTGCAGGATAGTTTCCAAATTCATAAATTTAAATGACACTTGTGTAACACCGAGACTAGAAGACGCCATAAATGATATTTTTGAAATCAGAAAAATTACTTACACAACGATATTCAAGGGCACAGTTCTATTCCCCCGACGTTTCCAACTTGAGGACAAATATTAACAATTTACAATCGTTCATGATATGCAACCTCCTATGTGGAATAAACATTAAATTTACAGTTCGCTGTGATGAGCTTTTACTGTTGGTTCTGTAATCTCAAATAAAAAATCCCATTGAAAACAATTCTTACAGTAAGGGTATTGCCATTCTGGGCTCTTAAGGTTCAAAGCTTGCGTTAATTTTTCAAGAGTTAATATTTAAATGCGTCGAACAGAGACACCAGTACTGTCAAGTTTAAATCTTGAAACTGTTATACAAGTCAAGCACCTAATAGCAAACCTTTTTTTTTTATATCAGTTTACAAAAACAACTTGGCATAGGGCGATACAAATATAAGAAATCCTTAAGAAATAAGTCAAACGCATCAAAATATTTTATACTTCCAATCCTATCCATGAATGATCTTTCATGACTCTCCATAGAGCCGACGATTTCAACATTAGGGCAATTTTTCTGTTGTAAGCGTACAGAAAAATGAAAAAATTATTTGAGTTAAGTTAACAGTTGCGAAAATACTGAGCTGCTGCAAATTACTATAAATCTTTAGTCCGATTAAAAATCCTCTTCTAAGCACATACGTATACAAATATAATACCACAGTTAAAACTACTAAGTGGCAGCCAATAACAGTTTGATAGTTACATGCGTGAAACGACGAGTCTAAATATTAAAACTTTACAATTAAAGACATGGTTTGCAAATAAGCGTTGATGATAATAATTGGCCATTAAAACTATGGAGCGAATGAATTCGACAGAGAAAACCAGAAAACAAAATCCGAGACTATTAGGAACAATTGGACGACTGAGTAAGGGTAGACACAGACACCGTAGATGGATTCAGCACACTACAATACTAGAATTTCAAGATACTTTAGTTTTTAATCCATTCGGCTTAAACATTATACATCGAATATTAGTTGACATTTTAAAGCTCATTTTACACGATAAGAAATCACGACCAAATATTGAAAAAGTTATTGACCTTATGGCTCCTTTGACGAACCAGAGGTAATACTATCAATAGAAATAAGGTAATTTTTTCTGTAACTAAACGATAATCTTTATTTTATAAACCTAAATTGTCATTCGCTGGTCGGGAATCCTAACCATACGTAATACAAATGTTGTACAGCACATTTGTTAGCATCTCCCTCGCCCTTCTCAACCTTTTCTTATCAGAAGATTATATGGACCATAAGCGCTTTATATTATTACCTCACCCCCTTTTTCTTTTCCAGCCAGAGAGGGTCGTGCGCACCAGGTTTCAGCCCAATTAGTCCATTGGTTTACGAATGCATAGCAAAAAATGAACTGCTTTATAGTATAGATTGCTCTACTCATTAGACAAGAAATAAAAGCTGGTATAGTAACGGAATTTTTCGGAAACTGAAGTAGCTTTTTAAGGCTGAATTAGTAGCAGAAGGATACTAAAAGTGGCCAAATTCCTTTACTGATTCCACCTTTAGTTCCAATTCCGAGATGGTTCTCCCAATTCCCCGTGAATTAAAATGGACTAGGAAAAATGTTCAATACATTTTGCCTGAAAATTACGGATAAGGAAATAGAGACAGTCGAAGCTCTAGATCACTTCTACTTGCCACATAGAGAGTGATGACTATTTTCTAATAGTTGAAAGGTTAGGACGACTTCTCAGGTTAGCAATGGAGGACAGAAATAGATTTTTGATATTTGTATCATATTGATATATAGTTCCTCCGATTCTCTGGGAATTTAAATGCACTAGGAAACATACACTTGAAATTTGTGGGAAATGATGCCTCATTTTCAATTACGTTCTATGTTTTTATTGTTGGAAGACTGAAGAGTATCGAGATTTTGGGGCCTGTCCATATTTTTGTGAAAGGTTTATATAAAGATAGGGGTGAAATTGAGCAAACTCAGACTCTGTAGCAGTGAGTTGGCACGAGAGGTCTAGATGTGGGAAAAAATAAAATATCTAGAAATTTAATGTATATGCGTTGAATTTAAGCAACCAATTTTCTGTTAAATTTTATCTTTTCATAATTGGAAGAATTGAGAAAAGCTATCAAAGTTGGAACCTTGGGTTTACCAGGTTATGCATTTAATCTACCGCCGAAGTTTGTCAACCAAATCCAGCTGCACCACTAGTTGATAATCTTAAAAAGCTCTCAGTGACACAATAATATCGACTCTAGCGAAGCACGTCTATTCTGGACAATTTATTTTTATATAAAATGATACAGCATCTTAAAAGTAACATTACACGTGCCAGAAGTGCTTTGGTTATCTTAAGTTGCTATTTCAATTAGAAGTTTTTGGACTGTCTCCCGGGGCATTGTCTGAAGAGTGCCAAGTTTTGCACCTAAGGCACGCCCCATAACTACACCACTCTTTCTACACAAAAAAAAAACAAACTAGAAAGTTCTTTTTTTAAACTTAAAATCAACACAATTGTAAGAAATAACCTAAATGGTATGCAACAAATTCAGTGCAAGTACAACCAAGATCAAAACCTACGTCGAAAATTCAAGGGATGAGGAAGATTCTAGGGAACGGTGGCAAAAATTGGAAAAACAAAAATGTGAAAATTGTCTTGAATTATATCCACCCCTCCCTTCCTGTGTAATTGCTTGACAACAAGGACTGTGTCTGTTTGTTTTCCTGTTGACCTTTAAGTTTGATTTTCAACTTACCAGGTTAGACAAGGAATGTCAGTTTTAAATCAAATCGTTCTTGCTAATGAGCAGTAGGTGGAAAGCAGTTGACTTTTGTCAAAGTAAACCGAAACTCTCAAACAGAGAAGTTTGATAACAAAATATAGGATAGTTTCTTAGGCCAACCTGATTATTGTAAGTAATAAAAGTGTTTTAAGCTCATTTGCAGCTATGGATTTTCAGGAATGGATTCTGCTGTCAGGTGAAATTTCGATCAGCCTTTTGCCGTGCCAGCGTCAGGATAGCCGTATTTTTGCAATCTTTGACAAACTTTAAATATAAATAAAAAAAAAGAATTGATGCCTGAAAACACACATATTAAAAGAACCTGTTTTTTGCTTTTGATTCCAAAAACTTAAAATTCAGTAGGTTTAAAGTTACTCATCGGAAGTTATTAGTAAAAGAGAATTGGTTAATTCTCGAAAAAAAAAGCGGAAAACGCACCGTAAAAGAGGATGATCTTGGTGAAAATAACACTATCAAATTCAAAATGTTGAAGAAAGCTAAGCAAGGCCGTATCCAGGGAGAGGGAGGTTTGAACTCCCCCCCCCCTGATTTTTTGTCCGACACGTTAAAAAAATGCAATTAGAAAGATTTTTTATGCGTTTAAAAAAATTTTTTTTACCCCCCCCCCCACCCGGAGAAAAAAAATCCCGGAGATGGCCTTGGCGCTAAGTTGGAAGTTTCAGGCCCCTATATGTAAACCAGTGACATTTTTCCCTCAGAAGGATGGTTATGGACAAGTATTAATCTGTTTGTTTCTATTTTATCAGGAGGGGGGGCGGAATATAAAATTGACCCTGTGGTCCTTGAATATCGGGGGATGAAGTATTCGAACGGAAAACTAAAATCCTAGTCAATTTTTTTGTACTAAGAGAATGCAACACAGCAAATTTCTAATTTGTGTCATTTTGTGCCACACAAACAAGAATTTCGGCCTAAAATACTATAGAGCAAAAAGTTTGAGGTAGTTAATCTGTTTAGAACTATCAAAAATCTATTTGCACAACGTCTCAGTTTCAGAGGTTATGTTGTCGCATGGGGGAAAATTCGCACTAAGACCGGTATAGACTCCATACAAAATCATAATTATGTTTATTAATTTATACATGTATTTTATCCATGTTCATATAAATTATAGAAAGTTTGTGCTGAAGGTGACAGTTGTTATAAAGGTTATACAGTTTTGCATAGTCGCACACTATTTATTAGGAGGGAGCTCGGTGAATCTTTCTGTTTGGGGTGAGGGTGCCTGAAGCCTCAAAAAGTGCTATTTTACTCCCACATTTACCGTCTTTTCGTGAATGGTTCCTTAAATTAACACTGAGGGGATGGGTGATTTAACATATCCCTTCATTTGAAGGATTAATTGTTCAATACGAATGCCGAGGAATTGTTAGCTCCCCCTTAGTGCAGAAATATATTTAGTGTAAGATTAAAAACTCCATCTGTATGCTTACCTGCACAAAAAGTGCAAGGAGATCCCCCGCGCTAATATTTGTTCCCGTCTTGAACAATTTAAAGTCTGACCTGGAAAATCATTTTTTTGTGTTTCAGAATGTGAAGCTTTCATCACAGTGGGAGTGAGTAAGTAATGTTGCATGAGGACTAGGGTCTTGCAGAAATTCCTATCAATGGGTATATTTGAATAATAAACCCACATCTTAAATAAAAAATCCGCGCCAAGATGAAAACAAATTTACTAGCATGCTTACTATAATGTTTCTCTGTTTTATATTACATTCTGTAGGTAGTCTGTTCTTTAAATGAAAACAATTAGCTTTTTTAATAGCAAAGAGCAACTTTTAAAAGCAAAATAAACTGCATGGTATATTAAGGAGGATGCCACCCACCCCCCACTTTTTATGCTGAAGTCAGACTAGAGATTAACAAAAAAAAAAATATAGAAGAAATAAATATCTTAAAAGAAAATAAAGTTTTTGTCAAAAATAAAGTTAACAACAAAACCGTTCAAAAAGTTGGCAAAAACATTTAGATTGTGGTTCAAGTTGCGATTCTTGGAAAATCCTGATTTTTCCGTTTCCTGATATGCATTCTGACAAATCGTCATATCACTAGTTAAATACCCTAAAAAGCACTCATATACACAAAATTTTTTCGCGAAGCATTGTACACTCTTTGAAGTTTTAAATTACCTTTCCGAGTTCAACCCAGTCATGCGCATACGCTAGCTCTGATCTGGTATTGTTAAGGTTCAGATTTTAGCAATTTAAAACATTTTCAGTGCTATTTTGCATCTAAGATCTATATTTTCACAATTTGACCATCCCATTTCCTTGACTAGCAAATAATTTACACCGTAAGTATCGAATTTTAGAGGATCCTAAGCAAAGGTATATTTATTTTGAGTTAAAGCATCTGTCTTAGTCTTTAAGTGAATTTTAACTACATTTTCTCTCAGGTAATAAAAAATAATTTGACTGACTATTGGCTCGAAAATCATTGCTGCAAATTCCTTTTTTACCCGATTGGGACTTTATTCTAGTCTCCATAAACCTCTTTAATTTTACAGATCGTGTAAGACGAGCATAAGCATGTTGGTATTAATAGATGCTATTCAAGTTCACGCCAAAATGATACAGCAAATTCCACCAAAACAAAAATCTGTAAATTCTCCTTCAATATGTTTATGGGAAGACATTTCGTATCCAAAAGACTATTATCCTTACAAAATTAATGAGCAGTAACCATATGGCTTTAGTTGGTCATCCCCTCAACCGATGTAAAAGCATCTCGTTCTTCGAGTAAGTTGAGGCAATGCGACTTCAATTTCATTTCGAGATTAAAACAGTGATGGCACCTAAATTTGTCTTTCGAATGATAATAACAACCCAAGTTTGCTATACACTTAACAGTCAGTTCTTCTAAAGAATAAATATCGCACTTCGATTGGACAACAAAACATCCACGAATGTATTAATCGGTCCACTCGATGCCAGTGACGCAGATGCAGAGTGAGACCAGCACAGACAGGGGCCAAATACAACAGCTAAATTTGACGATGTCATTTTATTCAAATCACTTCTCTCAATTACCTGAAATAAAAAAAGAAGTACGAACATAAATACATGAACTGTTCAGTTAACAAAAAAACTGTCTAACATTTATATTTGTTACAGAAGGCAAATAAGGAAATAACAATAGAAAATTCCCTGTACTTTTAACTAAAGTTTAGAAAATACAAAGAAAAATTTGAGAAAATGGGAAAAGATTGGCAACGTTTTGGAGAATGTGAATAAATTAAGTATCAACCAAAAAGTTTAACCTGATGTAAAATGGCTTAGCTGACATATTTGACCAATAGTTTCTTCTATTATCAAAACACCTTAAACTTTCAACCCTAGAAAAGCAATAGAAAATGACATAAGAGTCTGCCTATAATTTTTTCACAATTGTTTTTTTCATTTTTGAAAAGATTGAATTTTTGCTGATATTTAACTTGAATTATTCTGCATTTCTCCATGGTTAGCTTGGTCTTTTTGTTTCAGAGGCTCGGGACTCTTTCTACCTGATTTCAATCACTTAATTCCTCTTGTTTAATGGTTTGTAAGATCAACCTTCTCCATTGGTTTTATTGGTTGTATTAGCTAGATAAGTAGATAAAACAGTAGATAATAAAACTGGGAATCATCATAAAATGATGCTCAAATACCAAAGCATTGACTACATTTCAAATTAAGTTCATGTCCTATATCAGAACACAATAGGCTACCAATTTGGTGTTAGGCTTACAGTTTTTCCCCATAGGAATAAGCCGTTTAAATTCTTGTTCAAAATAAAATTATTCGAATTTCCATCCATCTTGACGTCGGTAAAATCATTAGAGATCCACATCATTCTTTTGTCACCACCAGCCACTTGTGCAATAGAGGTTGTCAACATTCTATAAATTAGGGTAATTTATCTTAGCAGAGTTCCTGTTAGAGAGCTAGATTCCGCCTTCTGTTTTTTCTTTCTTTCCCTTTTCAGACGGATCTGGCTTTGATATGCCATATTATGCAATGTTTGGTAAATATGAGCCTTTTAATACTATGCATTGACATTGGAATAGCTATGTAAAACGGTTTTAGTAAGAACTAAATTAAAACAAAAGAAAAGAAGTATTATCACATATAAGTATTATCACATATAAAGAAGTATTATAACGTATTTTGTCGTGTTAATGAAAAAATATTAATTTAAAATATGTGCTTTTTCGGTCCGATTTTCGATAATGAATATGTTAAATTAGATTTGCTCTAATATATAGTAAATGATTTTTGCAAGACTGAAAACGGGAAAGTTTTAACTTCAAATTCTTTTATACGCAATGAGTAAACAAAACGCCTGAAGCTACGATTTGTAGCAATTTAAAGCTAAAGTCAAGCTTTAGGTTAAAGAAGGGGAGCTGAGAGGGCGGTAGCTCCAATTGTACTTAGAGAAATGTAAATTCTTTTTAGGTTATATCTTGTGACTTATTTTTTGTGTGAAAAAATTACTTTTTTTATTTAATTTCTTTCCGTCTCTAATTTGTTTATAATTAAGTAAGTGAAGACTAAATGACAATCAAACTATCCATGACAAACACAAGTAAGCAAAGAGAAATCGGTAAGCCAAAACTAACTAAAATTATAAAAAGGGAAGCTTGAAAATATGTAAGTCAACTATCAACGAAAATTTAGGATTTCCAGAGAAAAGTAGTTACTTATACGTGTTTCGTTTTTCTAGGGTTTGTAGAATATCGGAGGAGGAATTAGTCGAAGACAAATTTTAAGATATAACACTCTTTTAAAGTTACAAAAGAGATCATATCCTAAAGAAGTGCAGATTTCGGTCATTTTGCGCCACAAAACAACGATTTTAACCAAAACAGGGGCCAAAACGCCACAGGCCAAAAATTGTAAGAAAACCAATCAGTTCAATATTGTCAAAAAAATTACGTATAAAATATCCCAGCTTTTGAGGATATAGAGTCGTACGGTGGTATATTTGTAACTATAGACATGAAAGGTTACTATAGATGATAAATTATGCGTAAGCTTCATTCGACTGAATTGATTCAATTAAGACTTCATTCATTTGTCCATGATCTTTCTGTGCGTCATTGGGGATTAGAAGCCGCATGAAATACATTTTAAACCGAAGGGTTGTAAATCCTGCATGACCATGAAGAGGGAGGGGTTGGGGAAATTTACCACCTTATCTCCCTTCACTTGAAGGAACATATTTGAAATAAGAGTTTAATATGTATACTGAGTGTGGCAGTTCCGTGTTATTGCAGAGTGATGTCGAACGTAAAAGAAAAGATTATAGTCTTATTTTATTTCCACATAGAGGGAAAGGTATGTGGATACCCCTTCCCCCAAGAACAAGATTTTTCTGAATAGCCAAAAACCATTAAAAAAAATCATATAATTACGTCATGAAAATCCATTTTGGCCTTTTCACATCTCTCCCTAGAAACAATTTTAGCGGTACAGTTTCTTCACAGGATAATATATAAAACAGCGATTGCAGGAAATATAAAGGCAAATCTCATTCATAAGAATTTGTTGACCTCGAATGCTCTTTAAAGAAGCAAAAAAAAGATAGCGCTTCAATAAACTAGCCTACAGTTTAATGCCATTTGTTCCGCAGAACACAATTTTATCCTCCAACACAGTGTTTAAGGTAAGCCTATAAAAAAGCCCTATGAAAATTTACCAGCTTTCACTATCAAATTTCCTCGTTTTTAAGCACATAATTGCACAGTCTATTATTCAATTGGACAAAATAAATGACAAAAACTAGAAACAAGAAAATGAATATAGCCTATTGGTTATTGCTTGAGTTTTATTGGCAGGGTATCTTTCAGACAATTAAAAATGAAGATTTTGTCGTTTCTGGTCTCACTGATTTTAAAACAAATACGTTTAAATGAGTACACTCATTCTCAGAAAGTTATGGCAAAGAGAGTATGTTCAAAAATGAGCAATCTTTCCTTTAAAGGTAAAAGTTAAACTTTGGCAGTTCACACGACCACTACTTCCATAAATACTTATGTGCCCCCGGGGCATACCTAAAAACTCTTGCCCCCAGGCTACGGAGGGTTGTGTCAACCCCAAATGCCTTTTTATTTGATCTTTGGACTATTTCTCGAGCAAATGGCTATCTCAAAATTAATATAAGATGCATTTTTGGGGAAATACGACGTGTGGGGGGGGGTAGCTGGTCTCCAATCACTTAGACTCTTAAAAAGGGCACTAGAACTTCTGATTACCAACCCGATGAGTCCACTCCAAATTTTATACGACCACCCTTTCTATAAAAAAAAACTTATATGCCCCCAGGGCATAGCTTACAACCCTTGTCCTGAGGGCTATGAGGGGGGGGGGGTGTCATCCTCAAGGACATAATTTCCAGACCTTTCAACTACGCTGAACAAAATGGTTATCTCAAAATTTGAATTCAACGTGTTTGTGGAATGATGGGTGTGGAGGAGGGGCTGGATTCCCTCCAATCACTTTCGACTATTAAAAAGGGCATTAGCCCTTTCATTTTCCAATCGAATGAGCCCTTTTCGAATTTTCTATGACAGCTCCTTCTATACGAAGTGCACTGGTCTAAAAAAAATACACTTCGCCCACATCACTCTTTCCTTAGGCAGCGCATGCGCTGCCTATGATCTTTGGACTATTTTTGGAAGAAATTTCTATCAGATACATTTTAGGGAAAATAAGACGCGTGTGTGTGTGGGGGGCGGGAGGTGCCTTCCAATAATTTTGACTCTTAGAAAGGTCACTAGAACTTCTGATTATCAATCCAAAGAGCCTCCAAAGTTTATACGACCACCATTTCTATAAAGACCTTATATGCCCCCAGAGCATAAATTAAAACCCTCGCCTTGAGGGCTATAGTGGGTTGTCGTCCGTCCTCAAAGACATACTTTCTCGACCTTTCAACTACACTGAACAAGATGGCTATCGCAAAATTTTGATTGGATGTTTTTGGGGAAATGATGGGCGTGGAGGGGAGGGGAGGGGGCTGGTTGCCCTCCAATCACTTTCGACAATTAAAAAGAGCACTAGTCCTTCCAAATTCTAATCGAATGAGCCCCTTTCGAAGTTTCTATACAAAGTGCCCTGGTCTAAAAAAAATGAAAAAAAAAAAAAAATAATACATTGTGCCAGAGTCACTCTTTACTTAGGCAGCGCTAATGCGCTGCCTACGATAATTAGTTATTTAATATTAAAATTTGCATTAAAATTTGACCTTTATCGACGTCATCATTATCATTACTAAACTTGCTCGATATCTGAAAGTAAGTTAAAGGACGATTAGAAATACAAGGTACTATATATAGATTAAACTTATGAATTTATAAATAACAGCTATTATGGTAGCATTTGAATATCTAGGACTGAACTCACCAGCAACGACAAAAAATTATTATGAAATTCAACTAAAACCGCAACTTTATACTAACAAATTCAGGAAATGAAAGTAGCCCACGAATATTTAGCTTACAGTTAAAGAAGGCACTATGCTGAATAAGCTACACAAAGATAAAAAAAAAGGGGGTTGCAATTTGATTTTGACAGAGGTGTAACTCACAGAAGTAAATCCCATCTGCCATTTTCAATTTTTTAGGCAATTGGTTTCTTTTCTGTTTTTGGTTAGGTTATACCCATTTTATAACAGTTTCTTTTTTTCATTTCTTCTTTTAACATTTATACTAGTTTAGGTTTTTAAGCATGCGTTCTTTAAATGTTTTTCTTTGATATTTACATTTTACTTTTAGCTTCTCTATATTTAATTCTTTTTTTTTTTGCCTTGTTGTGCTTATGATACCTGGTTCAATATACAATAAAAATTCTAATGGTCTAGATTTGTTTACTCATTTTATCTAACTTTATTCCCCGTTTTTGAGTTTGTCAGTTATCAATTAAATGAGCTAGATTAACAAAATACAGTTGCTGAAAATGCTGTCTTTCATGAAGGAAAATACTGTCTTTCATGAAGAAAAAACATTTCAAATGCTTCATCAAAATACATGAAGAAAAAGCTGTCTTCAAAAGCACACTTTCCGAAAGTACTACTTGAATTTGCGTTTATCTTGGGGAGTTAGAATTTAAGTATTTACATAAATAAATAAATGCAGCAAAATTAGTAGAAGAAAAATTGCTTACTTTTGCCAAAAGCTGTAAAACAACCTTCAGCACTTTATAGTTCTGCTCCGGAAGTCTGTCCAGAACGAGGGTCCGAGCAGCAGCAACTCTATCTTCTCTTGGAAGTCCTAGAGAAGATAAAAAAAGAAGAAAATTAGATATCCTTCTCCTGACTTTCATGTCACCCTATTAAAATGCTGTAAAAAACATATATTAAAACATTAATATTGAAAGATGTTTGTAATAGAAAAGGAATTAAATAATAAATTATTGCTAATGCCCAGGCAACAAGGAAAACATCCAAGTGATGATCAGGGCATCATAAATATAAGGAATTAAATAAAAGGAATTAAATAATAAATTATTGCTAATGCCCAGGCAACAAGGAAAACATCCAAGTGATGATCAGGGCATCATAAATATAAGGAATTAAATAAAAGGAATTAAATATGAAATTATTGCTAATGCCCAGGCAACAAGGAAAACATCCAAGTGATGATCAGGGCATCATAAATATAATAGAATTTATCTAACAAAATTTTGCAGGGAGAAGGATAACAGAATGTTTTGTCGAGGTCTTCTGAGTTCCGAGTTCTTTTGTTTGTCAATAAATATACAACAAAAATCCACTACAACATATTCTCCCCCCTGAGGGTCCATGACCCGGAAGGAACAGGGGAGAAAAAAATAACAACAAAAAAATATAACAGAATCCAATTACCCAGCTTAACAATGACCAAAATCACAAGATAGGCAAGGGAGTTGCGCATGATTCTGCCAACTCAATTAAACATCCAACCCAATCCAGACATGGATTGGGTTGAATCTAAAAAGTACGTTTTATGACATATGTTTTAAGGTTTCCTGAGGTAACCGCCGGTAAAACTTTAAGAGGATAGTATTCCCTCAAATCCTATTGTTCATAAGCAACATTATACTAAGGGGTAGAAATTTATTTTAAAAAATACCAAGTTGTAAATTTTTCCATTACAGGCTACAGTGCACCAAACAATAATATTTTATATCTTTTCGTTTTTCTTCAATAAGAATCCCCGCTTTGCCTTGATATTTGTATGTTGGAGAAGCTTTTCAATAATTTTCACAACATATACCATTTTGAAAATTTTGACACAAATAGTAGATGTCTCCTCTCTAGGAGATGTCTAGAAAATTCTATGTAGGGGTAATTACAAATTGAACACACGTCTGTTAGTTTTGAATAACAAGATGTAATACAATATGCCTTACCCCTTCAGGGGTCACGAAGTCTTAAAGAGAGAATATGTTATGAATCACCCACTATACGCAGCGAGGATTCGCCCCCTGTACCTCCTATGATTCGTTCCTAACCCCTCGCTATACCACAATATAAAAAAAAAAAGATTACGACCTTTAAAAATAGCTACAAAAAGATATTTTTATCGCAAGATAGGGAAATATCGTGTAGCGCCCATAAGGAAATTCAGTATAGGTACACCAAATTGCGAGGAACCCCTAAGAAATAGATTATGATTGCTGGATAGGGAAATATACATTCCTGACCCCAGCCCCCCCCCCCCTATCTCACAATATAAAGATAAACTAAAACAGCTACAAAAATGATATTACCGTTGCTATTGCGCTGCCTATGATAGATAACAGATAACGTAGAAAAAGCATTGCAACACGCAAACAGGTAAAACGCCATCAAACCCCTAATAGTCAATGGTGATAACAGAGAACCAGACTTAAATGACCGGTTTTGCTTCAAACACTTTAAGAAACCTTTGCTGGTGACAAAGAAGGAAAGGCACAGGGAGCTACCCAAAACCCATCCTGTCCATAGTATCTTATAATTTAATATCTATATGACAACCCGTATGCACATAAAGACTGATTTAGTTCAACACTCCCCTCAACGTTCTCTTAAAGGCTCATCTAAATACGTTTCGTCTTTTTGGAAAGTAAAGGGCAAACATGCTGATATTTCTCAATATTATATACTATATATAAACGATGTACGAATTACCTAACTTACAGTCTTTGGATTAAGGATTATGGGGAGATTGGCATCCCCAAAGACATAATTACTGGACCTTTCAAAATTACTGAACAAAATAGCTCTCTTACAATTTTAATTGAATATGTTTCGGGAAATGATAAGTGTGCTGGGAAATCAGGGGGGGACTGGTTGCCCTCCGATCACTTTTGACCCTTAAAAAGGACATTAGAATTTTCAATTTCTAATCAAAAGGGCCTCATCCAAAGTTTATACGACTATCGGTTCCATAAAAACATTAAATGCCCCGGGAAATAACGTACAACCCTTGCCCCTGGGCTCTAGGAGGTTGTTTCCATACTGAAGACATTGTTATATGTTCTTTGGTCAATTTTGAAAAATATTGCTATCTCACAATTTTTGATCAGATACGTTTGGGGGAGGGGTGGGGCCTAGTTGCCCTCCTATCACGTTTTGACTCTTAAAAGAAATCAAGGACTTTCTATTTCCAATGAAATGAGCCTCCACTAAAGTTTATACGACCATCCATTTCATAAAAACCTTATTTGCCCTCGGGGCATAACTTAAAACTCCCTTCTCCAGACTCTGGGGGGGGGGGGTTGTGTCAACCATGAAGGTGTTATTACATGATCTTTGGACTATTTTTAGAATAAAATTGCTATCTCAAAATTTCTATCGGATGCATTTGGGGAAAAGAGGATGTGGGGGGGGGGGAGGGGAGTTGCCCACCGATCACTTTTTAACTGTTAAAAAGGGTACTACAACTTCTAACTTCCAATCAAATGAGCAGAGCACCATCCGAAATTTGTACGACCACCCCTTCCATAAAAACCTTATATATCTCCAGGGTATAACTTAAAAACCTTACCCCCAGGCTCTGGCGGCTTGTCTCAATCCCGGGTCGTCTTGTTATATGATCTTAGGACTATTTTGACCAAAATCTCTATCGGATACATTTAGGGAGAAGCGGGCGCACGGGGGGGGGGGGCTAATTGCCCTCCGATCACTATTCACTCTTAAAAAGGCCCTAGAGCTTCTGATTTCCAATCTAATGAGCCCCCTCCGAAGCTTATACGACCAACCTTCCATGAAAACCTTATATGCTAATAATGGACAACCAATATAACTTATAGCCCTTGCCCTCAGGGTTTTTTTTGGGGGGGGGGGGGGTTTTAATCCCAAAAAACATAAGTAATGGACCTTTCATCTATGATGAACAAAATGGCTACCACAAAATTTTGATTTGAAAAAAAGTACATTGTGCCCATATCACCCTTTACTTAGACAACGCTAGCGCATTGCCTATGATCATGGTTAGTATGATTTTCTCTTTTTGCGTGTGTTTGTGTTGATGTTACGGTAGTTAAAAAATGACATCTACAAAAAAGAATTGTTTACAGTAGAGCAAAAATAACATTCTGGTCTTTACAAGGCATAGGGGATGTTAGCCTTACTCTTGTTTGCCGTAGTTTTTGTTTGTTTTAAATCTAACTTGATTATTTATTGCAACTTCAGCTCGTTTTAGGTTACACTTATTTAGTTATAGTAATATGTGTCCGTTTTACAATTAAATTACTATTTGACTTTATTTCCGCACGTCTTAGGTTCAAATTAGCTCTTTACTTTTATTTTAAAAAACTTGTTTTGATGAAAAGATTTTTTTTAATTAGTTCCTTAGATGCATTAGGCCACAGATTTGTTGGAAGGGAATGACATAGCTAACACACACACACATATATATATATATATATATATATATATATATATATATATATATATATATATATATATATATATATATATATATATATATATATATATATATATATATATATATATATATATATATATATATATATTACATCTATTAATATTTTTTGTTCATCGTTAGGCTCCCATTATCCCGTTTTCCTTCCAAAAGCTGAATTTGCACCTCTACTTCGAATATCCTTGGTCGGAACTGTTAGTGTAAGATGCAAGGACAACAGGGAATGCAACTAAAACATAAATTCCATTTTCGCTTACTTTGTATCCGAACAATGTCGTCAAAGAGATCGTAGGTGAGAAGTGGCTCTTGAAGCTCTCGTAAGAATGTCTTTACACAAACTGCTGCTAAATGTACATTGTGGCCAAATTCAACAGTTTCACCGAGGTTAAATTTTTCTTGGGCTGCCCTCAACTCTGAAACAACTGCACATCTACGAAACAAACCTTCTGTTTCTAAAGCTAAAAAGGAGAAATAAACATTCCTTGAATTTTTAATAAATTAACAAAGAAAATAACCGAGCCAAAAACCTGTTAAAGGGGAAAAAGGAACATAAAAGAAGCAATCTTTCACTTAGTAAGTAAATAGATAGATACTGCATCCCTGGGAGAGAGGCGTGGAAGTGCTAAATAAATGGTCTTTTACCATAAATTAATTAAAAAAACTTTTTCCACAAAATAAGTTTTTCAAAGAAAAGTAAAGAACTCCATTAAACAAAAAATGAGCAAAAATAAAATCAAACAATCTACCAAGCGTGAAACTACCACAAATCAGCATCGATAAATAAATGAAACCCAAAACGAACCGAAATTACAATAAATAACCGAGTCAAACTCAAAACGAGCAGAAATTAACATAAGTTGGGCGCAAAAGCCCTATGCCTTCCCAAGGCCAGAACAAAATTTGTACTTTACTGAAAAAAAGTATAAATGTTTTTACTTTTATAAATTTAATAAATCAAATAATATTAACATTTTGATTACTAAATATCAGTATATGTATATTAAACTGACAGTGCACACTCATTTGTATTTTTTCAGTAAAGTGCAAATTTTGTTCTGGCCTTAAGAAGGCATAGGGCTTTTGCGCCCAACTTATGTTAATTTCTGCTCGTTTTGCGTTTGACTCAGTTATTTATTGTAATTTCTGTTCGATTTGGGTTTCATTTATTTATCCATATTGAATTTCGGTAGTTTCACGCTTGGTAGATTGTTTGATTATATTTTTGCTCATTTTAGGTTTAACGGAGTTCTTTACTTTTCTTTGAAAAACTTATTTTGTGGAAAAAGTTTTTTTAATTAATTTATGGTCGTTTTATATTGACGTAGTCTTTTCAGGTAATTATTTGAAAAAAACTACGTTTTCTAAAGAGTTAAAGGGGCTGAGTTACAAGGTCGAACCTTAAAACGTACAGGGATTAGGAGGCGCAGTTGGGGGGCTGCCGCCCCCAAACCCCCGCTTTCGCAGCCTTTAAATAAAAAAAAAAATTAAGCTGAAAGTAAGGAGCGACATTAAAACTTAAAACGAACAGAAATTATTCCGTATATGAAAGGGGCTGTGCCCTCCTCAACGCCTCGCTCTTTACGCTAAAGTTTGACTTTCTCACAACTCTTTTTTTTAAACAATAAAAACTTTAGCGTAAAGAGCGAGGCGTTGAGGAGGGCACAGCCCCTTCCATATACGGAATAATTTCTGTTCGTTTTAAGTTTTAATGTCGCTCCTTACTTTCAGTTTAAAAAAATAATATTTAAAGGCTGCAACAGCGGGGGGTTAGGGGGGGGCGCCAGCCCCCCAACTGTGCCTCCTAATCCCTGTACGGTTTAAGGTTCGACCTTGTAACTCAGCCTCTTTAACTCTTTAGAAAACGTAGTTTTTTTCAAATAATTTCTGCATGTTTTTGTACAGTTTATTACTTATTATTGGTTGACTAACTGTTAGCTGATTTGACAGCTTGCGGGCTTGCGGGCTCTTATAGGAAAACGATAAGAGCCCGCTTATAGCGGGTTCTTATAGGAAAACGAGGTTTTTCGTAAATGTAAATTCGGGGGATAATTTTTTCGGTCTGAAAATATCAAAAGGCCCTAACAGGTCGAATTCTGCTTCGAATGAGTCCTCATTCACCCGGATCAGTTGCCAACTGTGGCCTGTAGGAGTGGCTAAAAAAAAAAATTTGAGGAACATTAAGTGGCTATATTTGGTTTTTGAAAATAGGGAAGGAGTGATCGAATTGGGCTAAAATTTCAAGGATAAGCTTCCGGACCCTAGGAAAGCTTAACCTCTAAATTTCAACCCAATCGGACAACGTTAAAGGGGGGCTGTGGTCGGAGGGTCGAAACTTCCAGCCCACTTTTACCCATGACGATACAGTTGGAGGAGGATGAAACTTCACACGTTTCTGAGTTTGAGGTTGGGCTACAAAATGCGATCGCCGCTGTCTCTCTGCGACCGCTAGGACCGGAAATCGCTTAACATTGTGGTGGGTCGCCTCTTTATAGAGGCACACGTGTGCCTCCTTGACAAGTGTGCCTCCTTGAAAAGAAAATAAGGCTTTAAATCTTTTCGTTTTCTAAGACTTTATAGTTGGACCTTCTATTTGTATGCTGAAGAAAAATTTTCAGCAATTTTTAACATACACCCTTTTAAAAATCTGGACACAAATAGTACTGTTTAATTTAGTTTCATACCTAATCTAGTTGACCTGAAATGGAAAACTTGATACCATTCACATAAAAATCTGTTTACTTTCTTTGATAGCATTGATATACTTACGCTATTTTGATTTGGTTAAATTTTAAGAGCAGAAGTAGCCCCGAAAGTTTGAACATAATACCCTCAGTCGTTCTTGGGATACTGCTGAGATGCCTTATTTTGAATTAACAATATCACAGTGCATTTTGATTTAATCTTAAGGCAACATTTAGTTTTTAAACATTATGGGCAAATGGGATGGTGGGCATGGGTGGGTGGGAGTGGAAGGGGGATTATTTGCCCTCCAATCACTTTCGACTATTAAAAAGTGCAACAGTCCTTTTTATTTTCAATCGAATGAGCCCTATTCGAAGTTCCCACGACAACTCCTTCGATACGTAGTGTCCTGATTTAAGCAACAACAACAACAACAAATATCACAAATCACTTTCGACTATTAAAAATGGTACTAGCCCTTGGAATTTCAAATCGAATGAGCCCTTTTTAAGTTTCTACGACAAAGATTTAAATAAAAACATTATATGCCCCTAGGGCATAACTTATAACCCTTGCACTGAGGGGTGCGCGGGAGTGTCCTCCTCAAAAACATATTGTCTACCTGGAAATCAACTACTCTGAACAAAATGGCTATCTCAAAATTTTTATTGATTGTGTTTGGGGAAATGATGGGCGTGGGGGGGGGCATATTTCCCTCCATTCACTTTCGACTACTAAAAAGGGCACTAGGCCTTTGAATTTTCAATCGAATGAGCTATTTTTGAAGTTTCTACGACAACGCCTTCTATAAAAAACCTTATATGCCCCCAGGGCATAACTTAAAACCCTTGCCCTGAGGGTTGTGGGGGAGTGTCCTCCTCAAAAACATATTTTCTATATGGAAATCAACTACGCTGAAAAAAATGGTTATCTCAAAATTTTGATTGGATGTGTTTGGGGGAATAATGGGTATGGGGGGCTAGTTGCCCTCCAAACACTTTCGACTATTAAAAAGGGCACTAGCTCTTTGAATTTCCAATCAAATGATCCCCTTTTGAAGTTTCTACGACAACGCCTTCTATAAAAATCTTATATAACTCCAGGGCATAACTTAAAACCCTTGCCCTGGGGGTTGTGGGGGAGTGTCCTCCTCAAAAACATATTTTCTATCTGGAAATCAACTACGCTTAACAAAATGGTTATCTCAAAATTTTGATTGGATGTGTTTGGGGGATGGTTGGGCGTGGGGGGCTAGGTGCCCTCCAAACACTCTCGACTATTAAAAAGGGCACTAGCCATGTGAATTTACAATCGAATGAGCCTGTTTTGAAGTTTCTACGACAACGCCTTCTATAACAACCTTATATGCCCCCAGGGCATAACTTAAAACCCTTTGCCCTGAGGGTTGGGGGGGAGTATCCTTCTTAAAAACATATTTTCCATCTGGAAATCAACTAGACGATGCTTAACAAAATGACTATCTCAAAATTTTGATTTAATGTTTTTGGGGAAAAAATGGGCGTGGGGGGGGGGGCTAAGTACCGTCCAATCACTTTCGACTATTAATAAAGGCACTAGCCCTCTGAATTTTCCAATCGAATGAGCCTGTTTTGAAGTTTCTACGACAGCGCCTTCTATAAAAACCTTATACGCCCCCAGGGCATAACTTAAAACCCTTGCCCTGAGGGTTGTGGGGGAGTGTCCTCCTCAAAAACATATTTCTATCTGGAAATCAACTATACTGAACAAAATGGCTATCTCAAAATTTTGATTGGATGTGTTTGAGGGAATAATGGGCGTGTGTGGGGGGGGCCTAGTTCACCCTCCAATCACTTTCGACTATTAAAAAGGGCACTAGCCCTTTGAATTTCCAATCGAATGAACCTTTTTTGAGGTTTCTATGACAACGCCTTCAATAAAAACCTTAAATGCCCCCAGGGCATAACTTAAAACCCTTGCCCTGAGGGTTTTGGGGGAGGGTCCTCCTCAAAAACATATTTTCTATCTGGAAATCAACTAGTCTACGCTGAACAAAATGGCTATCTCAAAATTTTGATTGGAGGTGTTTGGGGGAATGAGGGGCGTGGGGGGTTAGTTGCCCTCCAATCACTTTCAACTATTAAAAAGGGCACTAGCCCTTTGAATTTCCAATCGAATGAGCCTGTTTTGAAGTTTCTACGACAACGCCTACAATAAAAACCTTATATACCCCCAGGGCATAACTTAAAACCCTTGCCCTGAGGGTTGTGGCGGACTGTCCTCCTCAAAAACATATTTTCTATCTGGAAATCAACTACGCTGAACAAAATGGCAATCTAAAAATGTTGATTGAGTTGGCTAGGGCGAAGAATGGGCGTGGGGGGGGGGCTTGTTTTCCCCCAATCACTTTTTACAATCGAAAAGGGCACTAGCCACCCCCTTTCCCAATTGAATTACCCTTTTTCAAAGTTTCTACAATACCTCCTTCAATACGAAGTGCCCGGGTATGGAGAAAAAAAAACACATTGTGGCCACATCGTTCTTTACTTAGGCAGCTCTAGCGTGCTGCCTATGATAAACGTAACTAAACTATACATTAATATCACGATCATGCAGCTATCTCTTTTTATACTTTAATTTACAGATAGTCAGTCCTTGGGAATGGAGTGTTGGAAAGATCTGTACATTTAAATTTGCTGTTCCATCACAAAGCAAATCAAAACAAATTGTACAATTCTTTTGACATGTGCAATCGGTTTAAAGACTCGGATAAGTCCAGTTAGTCATTTCGATACATACCTGTTCATCAAATTGTTAACTAGTTTAATCAAGGACCTCATTAACCTTCCCTTCCTCTAATCCTCGGAAAAAAATGGATAAAATAAAAGAAACGCATCGATAGGACCATGCAGTTTTTCTTTCAGTGTTGCGTCATGTTCAGATTTTCTTCAATAGGGACATGGAAATGATATGGTATTATGGGGGAACCTAGTCCTGAACTATGAATTTGAAATAAAATATTACATTGAGAAATTTTTCTTTGCGTTCACGCTGTCAATAATGATGTTGCTGCAGTCACTTTTTAGGGTAAAGTTTAACTCTAATTATCAATGTTTCTTCAAATTAATTAAAAAAACTTTTTACACAAAATAAATTTTTCAAAAAAAAGAAAAGAACTCCATTAAACAAAAAATGAGCAAAATTAAAATCAAATAACCTACCAAGCGTGAATCTACCACAAATCAGCATCAATAAATAAATGAAACCCAGAACGAACGGAAATTAGAATAAATAACCGAGTCAAACTCAAAACGAGCAGAAATTAACATAAATTGGGCTCAAAACTCCTATGCCTTCCCAAGGCCAGAAAAAAATTTGCACTTTACTGAAAAAAAATAAATGTTTTTCCTTTTATAACTTTAATAAATCAAATAATATTAACATTTTGATTACTAAATATCCTTACATGTATATTAAACTGACAATGCACATTCATTTGTATTTTTTTTTTTTATAAAATACATAACTTACAACCCATGCCCTGAGGGCTGTGGGGCGGGGGGTGTCATCCTTAAAGACCTAATTTCCAAAAACTATCAACTACGTTGAACAAAATGGCTATCTAGAAACTTTGGTTAGATATGTTTGGGGATAAGGTGGGCGTGAGAGGGGGGTCAATTACTCTCTACTCGCTTTCGACTATTAAGAAGGGCAATTTTAATTTCCAAACAAATTAGCCCTTTTTGAGATTTTACAGCAACTTTCTATAAAAACCTTATAACCCCCAGGGCAAAATTTACAACCCTTGCACTGAGGGCTCTGAGGAGGTTATCATCCTAAAAGACCTAATTTCCAGAACTTTCGACTACGTTGAACAATATGGATAAAATTTTGATTGGATGTGTTTGAGGAAGTGGTGGGCGTGAGCGGGGGGTTAGTTGCCCTTCAATCACTTTCGACTATTAAAAGGGCACCAGCCCTTTCAATTTTAAATTGAATGAGCCCTTCTTGATGTTTTTACAACATTACTTTCTATAAAAACCTTACATGCTCCCAGGGCATAACTTACAACCCTTGCCCTGAGGGTTGTGGGGGTGGGGGGGGTTGTCATCCTTAAAGACCTAATTTCCAAAACTTTCAACTACGTTCAATAAAATCGCTATCTAAAAATGTTGATTGGATGTGTTTGGGGAAAAGTTGGGCGAGAGAGGGGGGTTAGTTGCCCTCAAATCACTTTCGACTATTAAAAAGGGCGCTAGCCCTTCGAATGAGCCCCTTTTCAAGTTTCTATGACAAAGATTTCAATAAAAACCTTATATGCCCCCAGGGCATAACTTATAACCTTTTCCCTGAAGACTGCTGGGGGGAGTGTCCTGCTCAAAGGTATAATTTCCTGAACTTTAAACTGCGTGGAACAAAATGGCCATTTCAAAATTTTGATTGGATATGTTTGGGGAAATGGTGGTCATGGAATGGGTGCTATTTCCCTTAAAAGCACTATTGGCTATTGAAAAGGGCACTAGTCATTTTAGTTTTAAATTTAACAAGTCGTTTTTACAGTTTATACAACGACGTTTTCTATAAAAATCTTATATGCCCCCAGGGCGTAACTCCCAACTCTCGTCTTGAGGACTTTGGGAGAGTGCCTTCCTCAAAAACATAATTTCTCCCTGGAAATCAACAACGCTGAAAAATATTTCAATCTAAACATTTTGATTGGATGTGTTTGGGGAAAAGGTGGGCGAGAGAGGGGGATTAGTTGCCCTCAAATCACTTTCGACTATTAAAAAGGGCACTAGACCTTTGAATTTCCAATCAAATGAGCCATTTTTCAAGTTTCTACGACAAAGATTTCGATAAAAACTTATATGCCCCCAGGGTATAACTTAAAACCCTTGCCCTGAAGACTGTGGGGGGAGTGTCCTACTCAAAATTATATTTTCCTGAACTTCAAACTGCGTGGAACAAAATGGCAATCTCAAAATTTTGATGGGATGTGCTTGGGGAAATGGTGGGCGTGGAAGGGGTTTTAGTTGCCTTCCAATCACTTTCGACTATTTAAAAGGGCACAAGCCATTTCAATTTCTAATCTAATGAGCCCTTTTCGAAGTTTCTACGACAACTCCTTCGATACGAAGTGCCCGGGTATGGAGAAAAAAAAACACATTGTGGCCACATCGTTCTTTACTTAGGCAGCTCTAGCGTGCTGCCTATGATAAACGTAACTAAACTATACATTAATATAACGATCATGCAGCTATCTCTTTTTATACTTTAATTTATAGATAGTCAGTCCTTGGGAATGGAGTGTTGGAAAGATCTGTACATTTAAATTTGCTGTTCCAGCACAAAGCAAATCAAAACAAATTGTACAATTCTTTTGACACGTGCGATCGGTTTAAAGACTCGGATAAGTCCAGTTAGTCATTTCGATACACACCTGTTCATCAAATTGTTAACTAGTTTAATCAAGGACCTCATTAACCTTCCCTTCCTCTAATCCTCGGAAAAAAATGGATAAAATAAAAGAAACGCATCGATAGGACCATGCAGTTTTTCTTTCAGTGTTGCGTCATGTTCAGATTTTCTTCAATAGGGACATGGAAATGATATGGTATTATGGGGGAACCTAGTCCTGAACTATGAATTTGAAATAAAATATTACATTGAGAAATTTTTCTTTGCGTTCACGCTGTCAATAATGATGTTGCTGCAGTCACTTTTTAGGGGAAAGTTTAACTCTAATTATCAATGTTTCTTCAAATTAATTAAAAAAAATTTTTAAAAAAAAAAAAAATTTCAAAAAAAAGTAAAGAAATCCATTTAACCAAGAATGATCAAAAATAAAATCAAATAATCTACCAAGCGTGAATCTACCACAAAACAGAATCAATAAATAAATTAAACCCAGAACCAACGGAAATTACAATAAACAACTGAGTCAAACTCGAAACGAGCAAAAATTAACATAAATTGGGCTCAAAACCCCTATGCCTTCCTAAGGCCAGAAAAAAAATTTGCACTTTACTGAAAAAAAAATAAATGTTTTTCTTTTTATAACTTTAATAAATCAAATAATATTAACATTTTGATTACTAAATATCCTTATATGTATATTAAACTGACAATGCACAAGCATTTGTATTTTTTTTTATAAAATACATAACTTACAAACCTTGCCCTGCGTGCTGTGGGGGGGGGGAAGGGTTGTCATCCTGAAAGACCTAATTTCCAAAACTTTCAACTACGTTGAACAAAATGGCTATCTAGAAACTTTGGTTGGATGTGTTTGGGGAAAAGGTGGGCGTGAGAGGGGGGTCAATTACTCTCCATTCACTTTCGAATATTAAAAAGGGCAATTTCAATTTCCAAACAAATTAGCCCTTTTTGAAATTTTTACAGCTACTTTCTATAAAAGCCTTATATGCCCCCAGGGCAAAACATATAACCCTTGCACTGAGGGCTCTGAGGAGGTTATCATCCTAAAAGACCTAATTTCCAGAACTTTCGACTACGTTGAATAATATGGATAAAATTTTGATTGGATGTGTTTGAGGAAGTGGTGGGCGTGAGCGGGGGGTTAGTTGCCCTTCAATGACTTTCGACTATTAAAAGGGCACCAGCCCTTTCAATTTTAAATTGAATGAGCCCTTCTTGATTTTTTTACAACATCACTTTCTATAAAAACCTTACATGCTCCCACGGCATAACTTACAACCCTTGCCCTGAGGGTTGTGGGGGGGGGTTGTCATCCTTAAAGACCTAATTTTCAAAACTTTAAACTACGTTCAATAAAATGGCTATCTAAAAATGTTGATGGGATGTGTTTGGGTAAAAGAGGGGCGAGAGAGGGGGGTTAGTTGCCCTCAAATCACTTTCGACTATTAAAAAGGGCACTAGCCCTTCGACTGAGCGCTTTTTCAAGTTCCTATGACAAAGCTTTCAATAAAAACCTTATATGCCCCCAGGGCATAACTTATAACCGTTTCCGTGAAGACTGTTGGGGGAGTGTCCTGCGCAAAGGTATAATTTCCTAAACTTTAAAAAGCGTGGAACAAAATGGCTGTTTCAATATTTTGGTTGGATACGTTTTGGGAAATGGTGGGCTTGGAAGGGGTGTTAGTGGCACTTAATTGGGTTTTAGCTATTATATAGGGCGGTACCCATTTCGATTTTTAATCGAATAAGCTCTTTTTGTTAATTCTACGACGAAACGTTCTTTAAAAACCCTACATGCCCCAGGGCAAAAGTTACCACCCTTGCCCTTAGGGCCTTGGGGGTGTGTCCTCCCCAAAAATATATTTTTATCTGGAAATCAACAACGCTGAAGAAAATGTCTATCTAAAAATTTTGATTGGATATGATTGGGCAAAAGGTGGGCGAGACAAGGAGGTTAGTTGCCCTCAAATCGCTTTCGACTATTAAAAAGGGCGCTAGACCTTTGAATTTCCAATCAAATGAGCCCTTTTTCAAGTTTCTACGACAAAGATTTCGATAAAAACTTATATGCCCCCAGGGCATAACTTAAAACCCTTGCCCTGAAGACTGTGGGGGAAGTGTCCTGCTCAAAGGTATAATTTCCTGAACCTCAAACTGCGTGGAACAAAATTGCTATCTCAAAATTTTGACTGGATGCGTTTGGGGAAATGGTGGGCGTGGAAGGGGTGCTAGTTGCCTTCCAACTACTTTCGACTATTAAAAAGGGCACTAGCCATTTCAATTTCTAATCGAATGCGCCTTTTTTGAAGTTTCTACGACAACGCATTCTATAAAAACCTTATATGCCCCCAGGGCATAATTTACAACCCTTGCCCTAAGGGCTGTGATGGAGTTGTCATCCTCAAAGACCTAATTTACAGAACTTAAAACTACGTTGAATAAAACGGCTATCTCCAAAATTTGGATTGGATGTGTTTCGGGAAAAGGTGGGCGTGAGAGGGAGGTTAGTTGCCCTCCAATCACTAACTTTTGACTATTAAAAAGGGCACTAGCCCTTTGAATTTCCATTCGAATGAGCATTTTTTGAGATTTCTACGACAACGCCTTCTATAAAAACTTTATATGCCTCCAGGGCATAACTCACAACCCTTGCCCTGAGTGCTCTGGGGGAGCTCTCTTGTCAGGAACATAATGCCTATCTGTAAATAGACTACGCAGAACATAATAGCTGCCCCAAAATTTTGAATGGATGTACTGCGGATAATGGGGAGCGTGTAAGGGGTGTAAATTGCTCTCCGTACCCATCTAGCTATTAAAAAGGACAAAAGCTCTCCCACAACCTTATTCACCGGACGATTTTTGAAGTTTCTACAGCAATTTCTTTGATACGAAGTACCCTGTTCTAAATGAAAAAAATAATAAATAATACATTGAACCAACTTCGTTCTTATATGCCCTTAGGGCATAACTTAAAACCCTTGCTCCGAGGGTTGTGGGGGAGTGTCCTCCTCAAAACATATTTTCTAACTGGAAATCAACTACGCTGAATAAAATGGCTATGTCAAAATGTCGATCGTATGTGTTTCGGGTAATGGTGGGTGTGGAAGGGATGCTATTTGCCTTCCAATCACTTTCGACTATTAAAAAGGGAACAAGCCACTCCAATTTCTACTTGAATGAGCCCTTTTCGAAGTTTCAACGACAACTTCTTCGATACGAAATGCCCTGCTCTAAAGGAAAAAAATAATAAATAATATATTGAGCCAACTTCGTTCTTATATGCCCTCAGGGCATAACTTAAAACCCTTGCTCCGAGGGTTGTGGGGGAGTGTCCTCCTCAAAAACGTATTTTCTAACTGGAAACCATACAGCATTAACATATATTTACAGGTCTAACGAGTATTAAAAAAAAAAAAAAAAATCCTGTTTATTAATGGTTCGATTCAGACCTAGCAGCAGAGGTTTTTTTTACATATTATTTGAAAAAAACTACGTTTTCTAAAGAGTTAAAGAGGCTGAGTCACAAGTTCGAACCTTAAAACGTACAGGGATTAGAAGGTACAGTTGGGAGGCTGCCGCCCCCAAACCCCCGCTTTCGCAGCCTTTAAATAAATTTTTTTTTTAAACTGGAAGTAAGGAGCGACATTAAAACTTAAAACGAACAGAAATTATTCCGTATATGAAAGGGGCTATGCCCTCCTCAACGCCTCACTCTTTACGCTAAAGTTTTTATTGTTGAAAAAAAGAGGTGTGAGAGTCAAACTTTAGCGTAAAGAGCGAGGCGTTGAGGAGGGCACAGCCCCTTTCATATACGGAATAATTTCTGTTCGTTTTAAGTTTTAATGTCGCTACTTACTTTCAGTTTAAAATTTTTTTTTTTATTTAATGGCTGCGAAAGCGGAGGATTTGGGGGCGGCAACCCACCTACTGTACCTTCTAATCCCTGTACGTTTTAAGGTTTGAACTTGTGACTCAGCCTCTTTAACTCTTTAGAAAACGTAGTTTTTTTCAAATAATTTCTGCACGTTTTTGTACGGTATATTACTTATTATTGCTTGACTAACTGTTAGATGATTGTGTATTATTCTTTTCTTTCTCGACAGGGTGTTTTAAGGGTCGACCTTGTAACTCAGCCTCTTTAAATCTTTAGAAAACGTAATTTTTTTCAAATAATTTAAAAAAGAAACTGAGTTTATTTTTTAAACTTTAAATTCAGTATATAAAAATTTCCCCTGCCGGGGAATCGAACCCGGGTCTTCCACCTGACAGTCAGGAGTATCGACCACTGTACTAAAGAGACACAATTGTAATGGTTTTTTAGTAAGTGGAATCTATTTTTGACGCAAGCAAATCCCCACAAAACTTGATATTTGGTTTTTGGAAGACAGGGAAGGAGTGATCAGATTGAGCTGAAATTTCGAGGATAAGCTCCCAGTCCCCAGAAAAGCTTATCCTAAAAATTTCAGTCCGATCAAAAAACGTTTAAGGGGGGCGGTGGTGGAAAAAATTAACACGGGCTCTTATAGGAAAACGAGGTTTTCGTAAATGTAAATTCGGGGGATAATTTTTTTGGTCTGAAAATATCAAAAGGCCCTAACAGGTCGAATTCTGCTTCGAATGAGTCCTCATTGACCCGTATCAGTTGCCAACTGTGGCCTGTAGGCGTGGCTAACAAAAATTTTTTTTTTTGAACTTTAAGTGGCTATATTTGGTTTTTGAAAAACAGGGAAGGAGGGATCGGATTGAGCTGAAATTTCGAGGATAAGCTCCCGGGCCCGAGGAAAGCTTAACATCTAAATTTCAACCTAATCGGACGACGTTAAAGGGGGGCTGTGGTCGGAGGGTCGAACCTTCTGGCCCACTTTTACCCATGAAGATAAAATCGGAGGGGGTGATATTTTGCACGTTTCTTAGTTTGAGCTTGGGCTACAAAATGCGATTACCGCTGTCTCTCTGCGACCGCTAGGACCGGAAATCGCTTAACATTGTGGTGGGTCGCCTCTTTATAGAGGCACAAGTGTGCCTCCTTGATATCTATTTTACCAAGCATAACAGTTTGCCTCATTTAAAGAAATGATCTAAAATTACTAATAAAACACAACATTTTACGTAGGCAATGCAGATGAATAGATTAAAAACTCCTCGTAATTGAAATACGATTGTATCGAACCATTTCATTGGGTGTTTTTGATAAAGCATTACGAGTGAATAACGTCAAAGCTGTGAACTGGAAAATACTAATTTTACTTCCAATACTATATGGTCTAGGTAAAACCTTAGTAGAGACAACTTCTTTAGGGCACACCCCTTGAAGGGACACAAAGAAGCAAATTAGGAGTTTGTAACAGTGGCCCCTTGAAAACATTCAATATTTGGAATCCCAAATTAAAACAAGCGAGTTTTATGGACTTATTAAAGAAAAAGTACCAGAAGTTACAACCATTTAAACAATCGAGCCAATTAGCATAGGAATTCAATAAAGGTTAAGTACTTCATGAAATTAGAAGAAAGGGATCAAAATACGTTATCAAACCCTGTCTGTCTCTTCAATAGGTAAGGTCGCCCACCCGCCTTGTGAGGGCACTGAATAATGGGTAGCTTGGAGGTTTTTAGGAAGAGCCTCCATAAATTAACACACAAATGAAATCCACAAGGAAAAGAAAGTAGGTTTCGTCTTATTTTCTATTCCGGAGAAAGTTCCGTTGGAGGAAGTAAGTGTTCAAACGTAGAGTAAATTAGCATCAGAATATAGGAAATACTGAAAGCAAAATAGGGTTAGACCAAAAAAGGTAAAATCTCTACCCCTACTGCTTAAGGTTGAGATACAATGTTTGATTAAACAGATTTTTGATTAACGTTTTTTTGGGAATATCAACTCTTTGGCCTGTAAAGTCAAAGCTAGCCTTCCCCTAATTTTTGGTACAAGCATTTAAAAAAAAAAGAAGATAAAATATAGTCGTCTTTCCTTGCAGATTCCCAATGCGTAACATCTTCTAAAGGCTGGTATTGGAAATTTCGAATTCCTCCAGTGCCCCCTCAAATCAACCATTCCAACAGGCTAATCTGTTTTTGAGACCGGTGAACATCTAGTAGCAAATCTCGTAGTCCAAAGCAGAGTTTTGATATGTTTAATAATAATAGTTTAGGTGGGACAACCTACAAATATATTAATGAAAATTTTCACTTCAACTAAACAATGCTACTTGGCGAACAAACAAAGAAACAGCAGCTAGATATTATTAAACGCCAACGCAATAAACAATTCCTATGTCATTCAATATATTATACGCTTGGAAATTTACTTTAGAGAACCCTACAAATAAAACATACCACACTTCTGATCGGTATACTACTACTACTACTACTACTAACAACTCACCGCAACACCAAGACGCCTGAGGCCAACACAGCTACGCACGCTCCTCCTCCATCCCATCTGGACGAAGAATGAATGTGAGGATAAAGGTTAACAGATTGTCGAAGATTGTTCTTTTCGGCCAACCGTCTAGGGCTAAACGGAAAGCAGGTCGTCCTCGTCTGGGGTGGGAGGACGTCATAAAGAAAGATTTAAAGGAAATGGGAACTTCGTGGGAGGGTGTAAAAAGGGAGGCTTCTATCTCCTCCATCATCTGGACGGTATAAAATCTTAAATGCTAACTCAATTTGTAATAAACAAACCTTCCGGCTTTTCCAGGTACTCTGCACAATATTCAAGAACAGGGGGAATATCTAGCCCAGTGTTTTCTTTTATATACTCCAAACTGACACCGAATTGCTGGGTCTTTGGTAGAACAATAGGCTCAGGTTGTAAATTTCCTTGCTGTCTTCTTTTTAAATTTTTGTCATACCTAAGAGAAAAAAGAAGAGTGATCAAAAAAACAAAAAGGGTGTGATAAACTAGAAGATAAAATTCAAAGTTTCACCACAAGTACTAGAAATGTAGCATACCTTAAATCAGATGTATGTATGAAAATATTCACTAACACAGGATTGGCAGGGACCATTTTTTACGCAAAGAACAACACTTTCAAGTTCAAGTTTTTTTTAAGCATTCACAAACAACTAAATAGAAAACAAAACTTTCGCAAGGCAGGTCGCCCGTAAGTTCATATAACTACTTTCTAGTAATTCAATTAACTAACTAAAACTATTACAAGAAATCAAAATAATAGCATAAAACCTATATACGACAAAAAATTAAATAACTGAATAAAAAGAAAAGATAAAACGGTAAGGAATACGGCACTGGATTTTACAGTCCCTACCAGTGTGCAGATCTTCGTTTAACGGGCCTTCCGCCAAGAAGTGCATTGGGGGGTTGGGGCCAGCCATCCTTTCATTTTGCATACCCTTCCTGTTTGCTTTTCCCAGATTTCTCTAGGTATCCATTTAGAGTTGTTTAGACCCTGGCTGAGCTTACATTCACACCACTAACCCCTGTTCTAAGCCAAATTAACCAGCGATATCAGGATTCAAAACCCCTATTCTCACAGACAAAGGATAATACAGAAATAAAATGCAGAAGAAAAATAATGATAACTAACCCAATAGCCATTATTCATCTACACTCAGCTCCAATAGTCTGCCCTCTCCCAGCTCCCCTTGCCCCCCTTCCTCCCGTACCCACCTTACCACCCATAATATAAGTTCAACAAATATCCTTCAGAAAATAATCTTTTAATTCCTTTCAACCCATTAGCACCTATCGTTCCCAACTGGGAACGCTTTTTTTTTTAATTTTTTTTTTAGACTTTTTTTTTTAGCGCATTATTTTGTAGCTGAGACAGCCAGGAGTGTCCTATAGTTAAGAACAGTGTCTAAACCATAAGATTATAATTTTTACGTTCAAAATTATCAAGGAAAAGTATATTTTCTTGATTTTAGTAAAACTGAAAATTTTAAGAAATTTGAAGAGGCTACTTCTAAGCTAAGGCTTAGCTATAGTTTCAACTAATACTGTCTAAACTAGAGTCCTTGGCAAAGGTAGTTCTGTAGGGAGTAGGATTACGGAACGCTATTTGTCCGTCTGCTATGAAAACTCTATATCTCAGGGTTTTTATGAAAGTGTTCCCAATTGGGAACAATGGGCAGAAATGGGAATTGGTTGATGTGAGCTAAAAAAAAACTTTTTTTCTTTACGGATGAGATCCGAACCGTTTCGAAACATTCAGGAAGCTGTTGCCGCATTATAAGAGATATATGGCGATGACGAGGACACTGCTGACATGATTATAATCCCTCCTGACGTGTCTGAAGTGAGTGATGAAGAGGAGGGAAACGATGAGGCTGCAGAATCTGATGTATCCCAAAGTTCCCTTGTGATGTTGCCGGCACGACAGATATTCATGCGGCGCTTGCTGTTCCTGAGACCGATAGTTATGATCTGCCCATCATTAGTCCGACTCCTAAGAGAAAAGCTCGGACTACTCCTAAGAGTCAAGCTAATCAAGCCCCACAGTGGAAAACAAAAGAACTTGTACATTACCAATTCCTTATTCGCACCATGAGAGTGCCCTCGATAAATTTGCTCAGTTGATAAATATGTCTGAGTATGAGATCTTCTGCCATTTCTTCGATGACGATATTCGTGATTTGATTGTCAAAGAGACTACCAGATATGCGTCACAGAAAGGTGACTTAGGCTTCACTTTCAGCTTTGACGACCTGAATACTTTCTTGGCGATTATATTGCTGTCTGGGTATCATAAGGTTCTAAGTGAACACTTATATTGGTCTAAGTCAGATGACTTGGGTGTCCCCATCGTAGTCAAGGCCATGATTAGAGACAGTTTCACTAAGATAAAGCGGTATCTGCACTTCGCGAACAATGAAAATCTTGACCGTGGCTACAAAATGGCCAAAGTCCGGCAACTCTTACAGATTGTAAACTCAAAGTTGAAACAGTTTGGGATCTTGTGCAGTAAACTCTCCATAGACTAGCAAATGATACCGCTCTACGGGGGTCATAGCTCCAAAATGATTATCAAGGGCACGCCAGTTCATTTCCGCTACAGGGCCTGGATATTAGCTTGCTCTCACGGCTACCCGTTCAACACAGGGTTGCCAACTTTTTCGTCAATGAATATGTCCCTTGAATATCCAAAAATGTGTCCTTTCCAGCCAAATTATGTCCATATTTTGTCTATAATATGACCATAATATGTTCATCTTGAAATCTCATAAACTAGTTTTTTTCGACTTGTAAACGTCTTTCAAAGTGTTCAGTTAACATCGATTATAATGAAAACGAAAAAGATTCATTTAGTTCGTCCATAAAAAATGAACTAGTGTGAAAGCACAAAAGTCATAAAAACATGTAAACAGTAAAAAACTAATTGTGGGAGCTTGAGGCTCATCTTCCTACGAGAATTCCTCTTGACAGGTATGGTCTGTATGAGGGTGAGCATTTACACTTCTTTTGGTAGGTTTTTACCAATAAGAGTATTTCTTGCGCATGTCATAAGGTACAATCCAGGAGTCAAGCGACGTTGCAGAGCGCTAGATAAGCTGGGTTGCCCTTCAACTTAGGGGGGGGGACATCCCCAAAGGCATAATTACTGGACCTTTGAACAATGCTGAACAAAATAGACGTCTACAAATTCTGATTGGATGCTGGTTTTCGGAACTTATAGGCGGGTCGCCCTCAAATCACTTTTGACTCTTATAAAGGGCACTAAACTTCAATGAGCCCCATCTGAAGTTTATACGACTACCCATTCCATAAAACCTTATATGCCTCTGGGGCATAGCTTAATACCCTTGTCCTAGAGCTCTGAGGGGTTTTGTAAGCCCTGAGGGCATTCTTATATGTTCTTTGGACCATTTTTAACAAAATAACTATCTCAAAATTTATGTTGGATGTATCTAGGGAAAATAATACATGTGTGGGGGGTGGCTCCACCCCTTTCCACCAAGAGTGGAGGGGGGGCTTACTCCAAGGGTGGCACGGCCCTTGTGTTTCAAGAATCGTTCTTAAAAAATTAGACAAAAGGTCGAACATTAGCGTAGAGAGGGGGGTATTGAGGAGGGAGTGGCCCCCGTCATATACGGAATATCTGTACGTTTTAAGTTTTAATGTCACTCCTTACTTTCAGTAGAAAAAAACTAGTTTTTGTATTTATTTCTGATCGTTTTTCAGATAATCCCAAGAAATCCACCCCTTCTGTGAAAAATTTCCCCACGATAAATAAAAGTACAAATAGGGGTAAAATCCTTTTAATAGACAGTGATGATGATAAAAGTGATAGAAATTCCCAGAAATACCAGATATTTCGGTCACATATGCAGTGACCATCATCAGTAGTAAAACTCAGTATTAAAAAGGATTTTATCCCTATTGGAACTTTTATTTATCGTCATGGAAAGGCAGTGTGGTCTCCGAAATTATCTGCGTCAAATTTCCCAACGAAAAATTCCTCTATATAAAGTTCCTCCCATGTAAAATTATTCCGCCGGGAAATTACCCCTGGACAATTCCATCCCTGCTGCGAATCCTTCCCAGAAAGTTTTTTGCGTACGATTCTGCCTGAAAAATACTCTTTACCATACTTTTATTTGAAGAAAGACGTGTATTCATTCAGTTTCTGATCCTTTTTAAGGTCATTGGGGAATATCCCTGTTTGAAAAATACCCACCCCCCTGGAAATTTTGTCTTGTATAAATTTTCCATGGAGAATTTCTCCTGGTGATAATTCCCCCATGGAAATTTCTCCCTTGGAAAAGAAGATCCCAAAAGAATTCCAATTCCGCTGAAAACTTCCCCCTGAGAGTTCCCTCAGAGTGTCTCTACATGTATAATGGGATCAACAACGAGAAAAAAGACAAATAATATACATTCTGTATACAAAGTATGGTAAATTCTCCTCATGTAAAGTTTCCCCTGAAAAGTTCAACCCCCCCCCAAAAAAAAACTTCCATCCCAACAGGATATTCTCCCCATAGAAAATTCATCCCCAGAAGATCTCCTTCCCCCTCTTGAAAAACGTCGGTATACTTCCCTATAACAAATAATATATGTAAATAATGGGCAAATTTCATAGCTTACAGACCTTCCTCAGGTGGTTCTGAGGGGTCATGTCATCTCCAAAGATATATCTATTGTATGTTTCAACAATACTGAACAAAATGGCAACAATGCTGAACAAAACTGAACAAATCTCAAAATTTTGATCAGACGACTTTCAGGAAAAAAGGGCTTGGGACGGTGGCTAGATGTCCTCCAATTTTTTGGTCAATTAAAGAGGACACTAGATCTTTTAATTTTCGTTTGAACTTCTTGCGAAATTCTAGTACCATTAGTTCGATATGATCACCCCTAGAAAAAGCAACAACAACAAATAAATCACCCGATCAAAATTTTGAGATAGCCATTTTGTTCAGCATGGTCGAAAATATGATAAATATGTCTTTTAGGGTGACTTAATCCCCGAAGTCCCCGGGGGGAAGGCTAAAAGTTATGAACTTTACCCAATGTTAACATATAGTAAGTAGAGATGCCTCAGGAGGTCCCACGAGAACACCAAATATGGGCATAGCCTCCCTAGGGAGAACAAGTGGTTAATGGGGTCAATGACCTAAATTTCCAAGGGTGTTGTTGTTGTAAGTGCGCACTCTCAACGAATGTCAAGGTCAATGTTGTTGTTGTTGTAAGTGCACGCTCTCAGCGAATGTTATGAGTTTTTAGAAATAGAAAACAGTATTTGTTGTTGTTTTGGACATGTACATGCTAGAGGCGAATGTCATGGTGTCCAGAAATAGGAAACAGCATTTGTTGTTGTTGTTGTTGTTTATCGAGGCAAATGTTATGAGTTTCCAGGAAACAGTTAGATCACGTGTTTCCTTCTCAGCCAATCAAAGGGCTGGTTACATATCCTTTCTAAGCCAATCAGAGGGCTTTTTACATATGATTTCCCCGTTACATAACAATTCGCCCTTGAGATTTCGTATATAACGGACATGCAATGTGATTAAATTATCAGAAAGTATTTTGACATAATGGAGAAATTTGATGAATTAAAAGCATTGACAACCTCAATTTACCATGTAAGTTCCGTTTTTAGTTTAAAAATAAAATTATTTTACGTGGTAACCCTCTCGTATATTCAGGTAATTCCCCCCCCATACAATACAATCTTTATACTCGATAGAAAACATAAAAGGTATTCTTTTACCCTCAAAACCTAACCCCCCTCCATCATTGTTTTTACAACCAAATTCTCGCAAAAAGAAATAATTATCCTTTCGAAAAATTTAGCTTTTCCATATTGTAATCTTTTCTCTAACTGAGACTTCCGTCACTGTTGTTATTAAGTGTTCTGTTTTGAAATAATGCTCCAGCGCGAAGCCTATAATTAGCTGTCACCCCTTTTCCTGTCTGTATACATTAGCTGGTTTTAGACAATCGAGGTTTTCAGTGCTTTTACGTAATTCAGTGTTTGTCTGAAAATAGCGGTAGACCTAGGGTGGGTTATTTTTCCTAAATTTAGGGGAGGGGCGTGAAGCCGGAAATTTTGTGGGGGAGGGGGTTAGTACTTTTAATAGTGACAAAATAGAAATGAAAAGAAAATTTTTTCTTACTTCAGTTTCAAACCATTTCTCTTCGAAATTTAGCGATTTTAGCTATAAAAAATTTCCTAAATTTAGGGGAGGGGGCGTGAATCCATGATTTTTGTTGGGGAGGGGGTTAGCACTTTTAAGAGTGACAAACTCGAAATGAAAAGATAATTGTTACTTACGTCAGTGTCTAACCAGTTCTCATCGAAATTTAGCAATTTTAGCTATAACAAATTTTCTAAATTTAGGGGAGGGGGCGTGCATCCGGGATTTTTGTTGGGGAATAGGTTAACGCTTTTAATGGTGACAAAATAGAAAATGAAAAGATAATTGTTTCTTACTTCAGTGTCTAACCATTTCTCTTTGACATTTTAGCGATTTTAACTATAGCATTTGAATAAAAGGTAGTAAGATATATTCTTTATTGATCTACATTACGCTTGCAAAAAAAAAAAAAAAAAAAAAAAAAAAAAAAAAAAAAAAAAAATTAACTCAATGAGATGGTAAACCAATATGCATTTTTACTTTTTGCTTTGCTGAAAAAGGGTGGAGGAGGGGGCTTCTTAGCGATAAGTGCTTTTCTAGACAAAATTATATGGATGAGGGTACTAACTTTCTTTCTGTAAAAAGGGGGAAATTATTTTGATACTAACTTTTTTCTCTTCTTTTTAAGGCAAATTATGAAGAATTTGCTGCCCCTCCAGCTGTAAAGAGAGCTATGGGTACCGCAAATAGCGAAGAATGTACCCCACCTCCATCAAAGAAAGCGAGAGATGACGAAGCTACCCAATCAGTGCCAGCCCCCATACAGTCTGGGCATAAACCAAAAAGACCGTGGGCCACAAGGGTGGGGAACTCCGCTATACAAGCTAGCGACATCGATACTGCATCTATGCAAGCCTCACTTAATCGAGTCTCAATGCCACCTCGTCAAGTGCAGCCATCTGTGCCAGCCCTTGGCTCGACTGCACAAGTCACAGGTCCTGTACAAGTCGCAGCCCAACCTGCGCAAGAAATTAATGACATCGCTTGCACATCCGCTCTCCTTGGACTTCTAAGACCTGACCCATAAACGCTAGGTCAGGAGGTTACCCTCCAGTATAACATGTCAGATCCATCCGACACCCAAGCCCAGACGGATTATGCAAATGTAAGCATTTTTTCCTACCTATCTATTTCTTCCAATGTTTTTTCTTTTTCACTATTTTTCAAACACTGTGTAAAAGTGTATCTCAGCGGGATATTAACCCCTCACCCCCCAACCAGTGTTTTCTCTGCTCCCCCCGCCGTCGGCGATATCTAAATATAATTTAATTTCTGCAAAGAAACCGCCCCTCTTTTTTCTAATCTTTACTATTTTCTCTGTTGCTATTGCTTCGATATCTCATAAGCGAATATTTTTAGGTACCTTTGAAACTCAAAATGCTATTCTTCACAATTGAATATCACATAGTTTTAAGAGAGAGATTATTCCATTTTATCCATCTATTGCATATATCGGCGTTCTAATTTACACTGAATATTTTTAAATAGCTTTCAATCTTGCCAAGATTCTAGTGAGGGGAAACCAGGCTAACGGTTCCCGGCATTTACCTCGTCTGAAGTTCAATCTTTGGAAATCAGAACACTCGCGCGCGACAGGCTACAATAATTAAACTCATGAGTTCACCGAAACTGTATGGAATTAGAGAAAAAAATAGCGACTTATGCAGTCTAAGCGAATATTTCAACTTTTGACGGACATTATGTAAAGGGGGGTCGGGAAGCGCTGTGGGAAGCACCGCAGGAAGCGCTGTGGGAAGCGCCGTGGGCCCCGAGAAGCGCTTAGGGATGCACCGCGGGCCAGAAAAGCGCCGCAAAAAAAAAGTTGGGATGATTTGAACACTTTGAAAATAAGCTATTTTTTGAACAAATTGCCGCCTTCTATGTTAAAGCGACGTTTCAGATTGTAAATATATTAAGTTTGATATTTTGGAACTTTCAGTTGAATTAACCAAATGCTATTAAGCGTGTTTTAAGCAATAATAATCCAAATTTTAAAAAAAGTAGGGATGATTTGAACACTTTGAAAATAAGATATTTTTTGAATAAAATCAAATTGCCGCCTTCTATGTAAAGCGACGTTTCAGATTGTAATTATCTTATATTAAGTTTGATATTTTGGAACTTTCAGTTGAATTAACCAAATGCTATTAAGCGTGTTTTAAGCAATAATAATCCAAATTTTAAAAACAGTAGGGATGATTTGAACACGTTGAAAATAAGCTATTTTTCATTAATAGGTTGGAGCATTGGTCCCTTACTCACCATCGTCATCAGGTGAAGAAGAGGAAGAACTCATTGAAGGGGCAATGGAGTTTCAGGACAATGAAACATCAGCTATCAATGACTGGCATGGTATCATTAACTCTGGTGAAATACCTTTTAATATTAACGCTTTTCTATGTAATTATTTCAATGTAGAACCTAGCACAGTTAAGCAAGGTAATGTTCCTAGTTCAGAGGGGGACTTGCCTTTGCTAAGCCCAAACACTTTACAAATTTTAGAGGATTTTACAGGGAACCCTCCCCCCACTGATTACCTACTTCCACTTCAAACAACTGAAGTGGAGCATAGCCCAAATATTGTTGAACCACTTTGGGGAGGGGGTAATATAGAAGAGGGGGGTACGACTTTTCCAGACTTTCAATTATCCAATACAATTTTAAATAATATAGTTGTTTTCACTGCAACGTTTGGGGATCCTTTTAATTCACTTATGGGGGGAAATTTTGTTTTTGATCCTTTTGAGATTGTGCAGGCTTATGTAGATAAAATTCGTGCACTACTGGAGAACCAAATTCAGTTGTGGGGAGGTAGGGATTCAATTAAGGTTTCTATTGTTTTAAAGGTTTTTATTTAAATGAGGGGAAAAGTGAAGTTTATTATCATTATATATATTCCGAGATGCGCGTAATTTATCCAAATTTAGCAAATTTTGAGGGAGTTTTTTCGGAGTGGGTAGGGCAAATTATTGCGCATCTCGATAACTATAACGAAAATGGGAGCGGGTCTGTAGTTTTATTTATTGAAAATTTAAGTGTAAATATTTGTAAATTTAAGAAAGATTTTATTTTAAGAGGGGGGCAGGGTCTGAGAGGTCAGTAGTTTTAAAATATAATCCAGATCTAGTAGGTTGTCGCGGTGTCCAGAAGATTTGTTTTGAAACAGGTCAAATGTGTTTCAAATATGCTTTCCTCATATCAGCATTTCAGCCTCTAGCAGATGACTCTACAAAGACGAACTTAGACAATTGGGCTGTACATGGGAAGGAAGGGTCCGATTTCCCCATTGTAGATATCTCTTGTTTAGAAGGAAAATACCCAGCAACGCTACGATCTATTGATATTTTTGAAAGGGCCAATGTCCATTTAAATATCGGCGTTACTGTGGTACAGTATGAAACTAAATTTGAAGATGGGATTCGTTCTAAAACGAAGGGGGTGGTTTTCCCTGTAAGGGGTCCGTCAGTTGATTTGGTTAAATAATGGGTTTGGTTGTTATACACACCCCCTAGTGAACCGAATGCAATTAGCCATTTTAATCCGATTACCGACATTAGTAGAGTTCCGGGGGAGGGTAAGAATAAGGGGGTACGTTTCTACTGTCCAACATGCCTCTCTAGATTTTGGACTGAATTAAAGTTGCAAAATCATATGAGACACTGTAGACGGCATGGATATCAGACAGTGGAAACGGTTTCAGGGGATAAGGCCATTCTACGCTTTAAAAATTTCCAAAACACCCTCCTCCAATGCAACAGAATATCTTTAGACTGTGAAGCTAAGCTGGTGGAGGTGAACGATCCCGAATTTCCAAACCGTGTCAAAGAACATCAAGCCATTGCAGTGTCGTATGCCCACGCGCAAAGAGATAGTTCTAACACCATGCGTTTGTTAGAAATAGTTGAGACATTGGATGAGAATGAGTTCATGGTCAAGGCAAAGACTAAACTGATTGGCACGGCTAATGGCACTATTTCTCGTTTGAGAAATACACATTATCCAATGGTTTTGTCCGCAGAGGATCGTCTCGCGATTAAAAAAAAAAACAGCGGGCGGGTGTGTCCGGGGGAGTTGGACGCGGAGGATAGGGGCACTACCGGGACAAGCGGGGGGCGCCGCAAAGTCAGAGACCATGATCACTTGTGGCAGGAAATATCATCTGGGGGTAGTAATTTTAGGGGGGTCGCACATCAATCATTAAATTTAAATGTTAGCCAGCAGTTTTTCATCCCTGTTTTTATCCACAACTCACATAATGACTTAAAATTTATTTTACAAGCCCTGGCACGTATGCACAAGGAGGGAGGGGGAGTAGATAGTCCATGGGTAATTAATTCATTTACCTATAACATTATTCCCAAATCGGCCGAGAAGTTGTTGCTTCTCGAACTGAAATGGCAGATAGTGGATAATGGGCATACGTGCTGGAATAAAATCAGGTTTTTAGATTCTTTTAGTTTTTTTCCCAAGGCATTGAGTCAATTGATTCAAGTGCAGAAAAGCGACAATTTTGATAGCTTTCCCTTGCTTAAACAGCACTTTCCAGACAGTGAAATGTATGACCTATTAACCAGCAAAGGTGTATATGCATATGATTATTACTTTTCTGGCGCTCGCTTAAGCGAGGTGAAACTACCTCCAATTGAAGCTTTTCACAATTCACTTACCAACAGTGAATGCACAGCCGAGGAGTATGAGTTTGCCAAGAAGGTGTGGTCTAAGGGGAATTGTAAAAATGGGTGGGATTATTGTAGACTGTACTTGGCCAGTGACGTTTTAACTCTGTTGGATATAGTCTGTAAGAATACAGACCAAATCTATTTAGAGTTCGGGTTAGATATAGGCTACTATTTTTCTACACCCCATTTAGTGATGGATTTAATTTTAAAAATTAGTAGGGAGGAAATAGGCCTAATCACCGACGTAGATCAACACCTTTTTGTAGAGCATTGAATGCGGGGAGGGTATGTTTTTCATAGGGACCGCGTCTTATCAACCGATCCGAGTGGACAAAGCACCGGTGTAAAGTCAAATGCAGTGTTCTTGGACATGAACTCGCTGTACCCCTCGGCAATGTCCCACTACTCTTTGCCGTGTGGGGTATATCAATTGCTTGAGAATCTTTGTGGGGTACCCGACAATGAAAAAATCATGGAAAACGGGTCACACGGATGGCTTTTTGAAATTGATGGTCGTATTCCGATGGTGCTTCATGACTCAGACAATTATTTTGTCTTTCCCTGTATCAATCGACCACTGAGCAGGGACTCGCTGAGCCCCTACAATCGATCATTGGTTGAGGATATGGGTATGCATTGGACCCCCTCTAAACAAAAACTGATTGCTTATTGGCATCCTAAGGAGAATATCGTTGTTCACTGGATGGTGAACAGTGGTTTCAAAATCACCAAAATACATAGGGTTCTATACTTTAATCAGTGACCATATTTAAAAACGTTAATCGACACTTTTGTTGATAAACGCTCTAGGACAAATTCCAAGGTAGAGAAGGAATTGTACAAGCTCATCCTAAATTCAGCGTTTGGCAAAATGTGTGAAAGCGTACGTAATAGATCTCGCTGTGAAGTGGTGGCTGACCCTCTAGAGTTTGCACGAATTATTGCCAATCCCAATTTTACATCATTCATGAGCATAGAGGCTGGCATGGTTCTTCTACACAGGAAAAAGAGAAATGTGGTACTGAACAAGAATATAGCAGGCGGTAGTTCAGTACTAGAAATTTCAAAAAAGCTCATGTTGTCGTTCTTTTACAATGTGTGCAAGGTGCAATGGCCACGGGAGGGGGAGGTTCAAGTTTACTATGGGGATACAGATTCTCTGCTGCTAAAGGTAAATGGGACTGAAGATTTATTGGGTGATTTACAAAAGGGGGAACACATCAGCTCGCGAATGGATTTCACCAGCTGGAATCCATCCCTCTACCCCGAGTTGGTAAAACGTCAAGCCCCCAACTAGCTATTAATGAAAATCAGAGAAGGGGAGTGATATGATATCCAAGGAGGTGCTCCCGGGATCCAAAGTCTATTGCGTTAAAACACAGTGGGGATGAAAAGAAGACATGTAAAGGGGTGCCTACATACTTTGTAAAGAGTAATTTCAACATGAGCGTGTACAGAAACTCTGTAGAAAGTAGCCTAGTGCCGAGAGCACAAGCGCTTGCAATTTGCTCTCTATAGTATAGAAAATACGCCCTAAAAGTGGAAAAAAAATATAATGTCGTATATGTCCGACAGGGTTTATGTGCTCGAAAATGATTTAAGTTTCCTACCTTACGGCAGCTCCCTTATTTCAGACCGACTTGAATGCAATTACTATCGCAATCAACTTGGTCTGGATAAACTAACCAAATCTGACTAACCAACGAACCACCACCACCACCACTACTGACCCAACTAACACAACCACTAACCTGTAGCAGTGACGACAACTATTGTTTTCACCTCCGCGGCCCCCGGGGGTGGGGGGCCCTTCCCGCGGCCGGCTCCCGGGGGGGCTACCTTTAAATTCACTGTAATGTTCAACTGTGCTAGTTCATGTTCCAAGTGTATTTTTTTGTTGTACAGAAAAGTGTTGATGTACAATAAGTGTTGTTCATGGACAAACGTGTTGTACAGAAAAGTGTTTAAAGACAATAAGTGTTCTTGCTGATGATGGACAAAAGTGTTTTTATTTATATTGTACATAAAGTGTTATCACTGTTCATGTTGAACAAATAGAGTTTTCATGATCACCATGAAATTTTATCAGATTTATGTTGAACAAGTGTTATTTTTACCGTTGCAGTTCGCGTTGATGACAAATACTTGTTTTTATGCAGTATTGTAATATATGCTACCGCGAAATATTGTTTTTGTTGTTGTTGAATAGATTCATCATTAGGAAAATTACATTCTATTAATTGAGTACGTCATGTTTACAGCTATTTACTGACCAACTGTTGTCAGCAGCAGCATGTATTAATTTAAAACACAATTCAAATCGTTTCTGTGTGGACCCTCAATGTCGGGGAAAACGACACTTTTAGCTAAGATAATTAAAAATTGCGATAAAATGTTTTTGGAAAAGCCGAAAAAAATCTACTATTGCTATAGTATTTAGCAGGAGTCCTATGACCAAATAAAATTTATTGCCACAACCATACCAATACAATTCATGCGGGGACTTGATGTTTTCAATAGTATTAATTCGAACTCGTGGCTGATCATTGATGATTTGGTTGAATCCATTGAACAGTTCTCACAGGAAATGCTACAACTGTTCACTGTTCGCTCTCATCATGAACACATTTCCATAACCCTGGTTCTACACAATCTGTTTCATCAGAGCAAATGTATGCGAACCCTTGCTTTGAATTGCACTATCTATATTATCTATCGAGTCGTTCGTGATTATATCTCACTCAAAAAGCGCAATAATCAGAAATAACCCAGCGCCCCAAAATTTATGTTGTCAGCGTACACACACGCGACTAGCAAGCCCTACGGTTACATTTTGCAGGATCTTAATCAGAGTACACCCGAGGATCTACGTGTAGTCACCAACATTTTCAACAATGAAATTACAGTATATCTTCCGGTGAACAATAGAAAAGACTATTAGTTGACGTTATGACACTGAAGAAACTACAAGAACAACGGCATTTATTTTCCATTTTAGGCACTTCAAAACCATAACTAAAAATAAACTAACTAAAACTAAACTAAACTATCCTAAAATCTAAACTAGAACATTAAAATAAAACTAAACTAAATCTCCAAACTAAAACTCATAGGTAAAACTCTAGCTAAACTAAAACTTTAATCTAAAACTAAACTAACTAAAACTAAACTAAAAATAAATTCTAATCTCTAAACTACTAAACTATAACTCTAACTAAAACTAAACTAAACTAACTAAAACTCTAAAATAAAACTAAACACTAATATAAAAATAAAATAAAATTAAACTAAAACTTAAATAATCTGCTATATTTAAACTATTACTAAAACTCTTATTTAAAAAGAAAACTCTTAACAAAAAAACTAAAAGTAAACTAAAAATCAAACTTAAACTCATTTGTAAAACTAGCTAAACTAAAACTCTAATCTAAAACTAAACTAGCTAAAACTAAACTAAAAATAAATTATAATCTCTAAACTACTAAACTATAACTCTAACTAAAACAACACACTAATCTAAAACTAAACTAAACTAACTAAAACTCTAAACTAAAACTAAACACTAATCTAAAACTAAACTAAAATTAAACTAAAACTGAACTAAGCTACTAAATTAAAACTCTAACTAAAACTTATGTAAAACACTCTTAACAAAAAAAAACTAAAAGTAAACTAAAACTCAAACTAAAACTCATAGGTAAAACTCTAGCTAAACTAAAACTTTAATCTAAAACTAAACTAACTAAAACTAAAATAAAAATAAATTATAAACTCTAAAATACTAAACTATAAATCTAAATAAAACTAAAAACTAATCTAAAACTAAACTAAACTAACTAAAACTCTAAACTAAAACTAAACACTAATCTAAAACTAAACTAAAATTAAACTAAAACTGAACTAAGCTACTAAATTAAAACTCTAACTAAAACTCATAGGTAAAACTCTAGCTAAACTAAAACTCTAATCTAAAACTAAACTAAAACTAAACTAAAAAAATAAAGGTATTGAATAAACTTAAAATAAACTAAAAATCTAAACTAAATAACTAATAAAATAATAAACTAAAAATCTAGACTAAACTAAACCAAAACTAAACTATAACTCTAACTAAAACTCTTAACTACTAAACTAAGTAAAACTCTAAACGAAAACTAAACACTAATCTAAAACTAAACTAAAATTAAACTAAAACTGAACTAAGCTACTAAATTAAAACTCTAACTAAAACTCTTATGTAAAACGAAAACTCTTACCAAAAAAAACTAAAAGTAAACTAAAACTCAAACTAAAACTCATAGGTAAAACTCTAGCTAAACTAAAACTTTAATCTAAAACTAAACTAACTAAAACTAAACTAAAAATAAATTCTAATCTCTAAACTACTAAACTATAACTCTAACTAAAACTAAACACTAATCTAGAACTAAACTAAACTAACTAAAACTCCAAACTAAAACTAAACACTAATCTAAAACTAAACTAAAATTAAACTAAAACTTAACTAATCTACTAAATTAAAACTCTAACTAAAACTCTTATTTAAAACGAAAAATCTTAACAAAAAAAAAACTAAAAGTAAACTAAAACTCAAACTAAAACTCATAGGTAAAACTCTAGCTAAACTAAAACTTTAATCTAAAACTAAACTAACTAAAACTAAACTAAAAATAAATTCTAATCTCTAAACTACTAAACTATAACTCTAACTAAAACTAAACACTAATCTAAAACTAAACTAAACTAACTAAAACTCTAAACTAAAACTAAACACTAATCTAAAACTAAACTAAAATTAAACTAAAACTGAACTAAGCTGCTAAATTAAAACTCTAACTAAAAATCATAGGTAAAACTCTAGCGAAACTAAAACTCTAATCTAAAACTAAACTAAAATTAAACTAAAACTGAACTAAGCTACTAAATTAAAACTCTAACTAAAACTCATAGGTAAAACTCTAGCTAAACTAAAACTCTAATCTAAAACTAAACTAAAACTAAACTAAAAAAATAAAGGTATTGAATAAACTTAAAATAAACTAAAAATCTAAACTAAATAACTAATAAAATAATAAACTAAAAATCTAGACTAAACTAAACCAAAACTAAACTATAGCTCTAACTAAAACTCTTAACTACTAAACTAAGTAAAACTCTAAACGAAGACTAAACTACTAAACTAACTAAAATCTACACTACTAAACAAACTAAAAATTCTAGAATAAAACTAAACACTAACTTAAAACTAAACTAAATTAAACTGCTAAATTAAAACTCTAACTAAAAATCTAAACTACTAAACTAACTAAGATCTAAACTTTTAAGCTAACTAAAACTAAACACTAATCTAAAACTAAACTAAACTAACTAAAACTCTAAACTAAAACTAAAAACTAATCTAAAACTAAACTAAAATTAAACTAAAACTGAACTAAGCTACTAAATAAAAAATCTAACTAAAACTATTATGTTAAACGAAAACTCTTAACAAAAAAAAACTAAAAGTAAACTAAAACTCAAACTAAAACTCATAGGTAAAACTAGCTAAACTAAAACTTTAATCTAAAACTAAACTAACTAAAACTAAACTAAAAATAAATTCTAATCTCTAAAATAATAAACTATAACTCAAACTAAAACTAAACACTAATCTAAAACTAAACTAAACTACCTAAAACTCTAAACTAAACCTAAACACTAATCTAAAACTAAACTAAAATTAAACTAAAACTGAACTAAGCTACTAAATTAAAACTCTAACTAAAACTCTTATGTAAAACTCTAGCTAAACTAAAACTCTAATCTAAAACTAAACTAAAACTAAACTAAAAAATAAAGGTAATGAATAAACTTAAAATAAACTAAAAATCTAAACTAAATAACTAATAAAATAATAAACTAAAAATCTAGACTAAACTAAACCAAAACTAAACTATAACTCTAACTAAAACGCTTAACTACTAAACTAAGTAAAACTCTAAACGAAAACTAAACTACTAAAATAACTAAAATCTAAACTACTAAACAAACTAAAAATTCTACACTAAGACTAAACACTAATTTAAAACTAAACTAAATTAAACTGCTAAATTAAAACTCTAACTAAAAATCTAAACTACTAAACTAACTAAGATCTAAACTTTTAAGCTAACTAAATTCTAAACTAAAACTAAACACTAATCTAAAACTAAAGTAAATTAAACTGAAAATCTAACTAAAAATCTAAAAGAAAACTAAAAATTAAACTAAAACTAAACTTAAAATCTAAACTAAACTAAACTGAAACTAAACTAAACTGTTAAATTAAAACACTAACTAAAGATATTAAGCAAAACTATTTATAAAAATAAACTCTAATATAAAAATAAGTAAAACTAAAATAAAAATGAAGGTAATAAATAATATTAAAATAAACTAAAACTGTAAAATAAAACTAAACATTAAACTATAACTAAACTAAAATCTAAACTAAACTGAACTAAAACTAAACTAAACCGCTAAATTAAAACTCTAACTAAAACTCTTTAGAAAAACTCTAGCTAAACTAAAACTCTAAACTAAAACTAAACTAACTAAAACTAAACTAAAAATACAGGTAATAAATAAACTTAGAATAAACTAAAAATCTAAACTAAAACTCTAAAATAAAATCGAACAATAATCCAAAACTAAACTAAAAATCTAAACTAAACTAAACAGAAACTAACTAAACTGTTAAATTAAAACTCTAACTAAAACTCTTTAGCAAAACTCTAGCTAAACTAAAACTATAATCTAAAACTAACTAAAACTAACCTAAAAATGAAGGTAATAAATAAACTTAAAATAAACTAAAAATCTAAAATAAAACTAAACAATAAACTATAACTAAACTAAAAGTATAAACTAAACTAAACTAAAACTAAACTAAACTGCTAAATTAAAAAACTAAACTACTAAACTAACTAAAATCTAAACTACTAAAGTAACTAAAACTAAACTAAAACTAAACTAAGCTACTAAATTAAAACTCTAACTAAAACTCTTATGTAAAACGAAAACTCTTGCCAAAAAAAACTAAAAGTAAACTAAAACTCAAACTTAAACTCATTTGTAAAACTCTACATAAACTAAAACTTTAATCTAAAACTAAACTAACCAAAACTAAAATAAAAATAAATTCTAATCTCTAAACTACTAAACTATAACTCTAACTAAAACTAAACACTAATCTAAAACTCTAACTAAAACTCTTTAGAAAAACTCTAGCTAAACTAAAACTCTAAACTAAAATTAAACTAACTAAAACTCAACTAAAAATACAGGTAATAAATAAACTTAGAATAAAATAAAAATCTAAACTAAAACTCTGAAATAAAATCAAACAATGATCCAAAACTAAACTAAAAATCTAAACTAAACTAAACAGAAACTAACTAAACTGTTAAATTAAAACTCTAACTAAAACTCTTTAACAAAACTCTTGCTAAACTTAAACTATAATCTAAAACGAACTAAAACTAAACTAAAAATAAAGGTAATAAATAAACTTAAAATAAACTAAAACTCTAAATAAAACTAAACAATAAACTAAAACTAAACAAAAAATATAAACTAAACTAAACTAAAACTAAACTAAACTAAACTGCTAAATTAAAAAACTAAACTAGTAAACTAACTAAAATCTAAACTACTAAAGTAACTAAAACTAAACTAAAACTAAACTATGCTACTAAATTAAAACTCTAACTAAAACTCTTATGTAAAACGAAAACTCTTAACAAAAAAAACTAAAAGTAAACTAAAACTCAAACTTAAACTCATTGGTAAAACCCTACATAAACTAAAACTTTAATCTAAAACTAAACTAGCTAAAACTAAACTAAAAATAAATTCTAATCTCTGAACTACTAAACTATAACTCTAAATAAAGCTAAACACTAATCTAAAACTAAACTAACTAAAACTCTAAACTAAAACTAAACTAAAAGTAAACTAAAACTAAACTAAAACTGAACTAAGCTACTAAATTAAAACTCTAACTAAAACTCTTATGTAAAACTCTAACTAAACTAAAACTCTAATCTAAAACTAAACTAAAACTAAACTAAAAAAATAAAGGTAATGAATAAACTTAAAATAAACTAAAAATCTAAACTAAATAAGTAATAAAATAATAAACTAAAAATCTAAACTACTAAACTAACTAAGATCTAAACTTTTAAGCTAACTAAATTCTAAACTAAAACTAAACACTAATCTAAAACTAAATTAAATTAAACTGAAAATCTAACTAAAAATCTAAAAGAAAACTAAGAATTAAACTAAAACTAAACTAAAAATCTAAACTATACTAAACTGAAACTAAACTACTAAATTAAAACTCTAACTAAAACTCTTTAGTAAAACTCTAGCTAAACTAAAACTCTAATCTAAAACTAACTAAAACTAAACTAAAAAGAAATTTAATAAATAAAATTAAAATAAACTAAAACTCTAAAATAAAACTAAACATTAAACTAAAAATAAACTAAAATCTAAACTAAACTAAACTAAAACTAAACTAAACTGCTAAATTAAAACTCTAACTAAAACTCTTTAGAAAAACTCTAGCTAAATCTAAACTAAATAACTAATAAAATAATAAACTAAAAATCTAAACTAACCCAAACTAAAACTAAACTAAACTGCTAAATTAAAACTCTAACTAAAACTCTTTAGAAAAACTCTAGCTAAACTAAAACTCTAATCTAAAACTAAACTAACTAAAACTAAAATAAAGGTAATAAATAAACTTAAAATAAACTAAAAATCTAAACTAAATAACTAATAAAATAATAAACTAAAAATCTAAACTAACCCAAACTAAAACTAAACTAAACTGCTAAATTAAAACTCTAACTAAAACTCTTTAGAAAAACTCTAGCTAAACTAAAACTCTAATCTAAAACTAAACTAACTAAAACTAAAATAAAGGTAATAAATAAACTTAAAATAAACTAAAAATCTAAACTAAATAACTAATAAAATAATAAACTAAAAATCTAAACTAACCCAAACTAAAACTAAACTAAACTGCTAAATTAAAACTCTAACTAAAACTCATTAGAAAAACTCTAGCTAAACTAAAACTCTAATCTAAAACTAAACTAACTAAAACTAAAATAAAGGTAATAAATAAACTTAAAATAAACTAAAAACATAAACTAAATAACTAATAAAATTATAAACTAAAAATCTAAACTAACCCAACCTGCAACCCTCTTTTTCTAATATTTCCGCCCTCTGATTGGCTGAGAAAGGATATTTATCCAGCCCTCTGATTGGCTGAGAAGGACACACGTGATCTAACTGTTTCCTGGAAACTCATAACATTTGCCTCGAGCAACAACAACAGCAACATCAAATGCTGTTTCCTATTTTTGGACACCATGACATTCGCCTCGAGCATGTACATGTCCAAAACAACAACAAATGCTGTTTTCTATTTCTAGAAACTCATAACATTCGCCTCGAGCATGTACATGTCCAAAACAACAACAAATGCTGTTTTCTATTTCTGGAAAATCATAACATTCGCTGAGAGCGTACACTTACAACAACAACAACATCGACCTTGACATTCGCTGAGAGCGCGCACTTACAACAACAACACCTTTGGAAATTTAGGTCATTGACCCCATTAACCACGTGTTCTCCATAGGGAGGCTATGCCCATATTTGGTGTTCTCGTGGGACCTCCTGAGGCATCTCTACTATAGTATTGGTTATTGGGAAGTATACAGAAGTTTTCAGGAGGTTTTTTTTTCTGGTAGTGGGGGGGGGAGGTCGAGGGTTATGTTGGAGGATCTGTCCATGAAGGAAGTTTTCATGGGGGAAGGGAAATTGCCATGAAGGGGGCGCCGGACTTGCCAGCATTATTTATTGGTTATTGGGAAGTATACAGACATTTTCAGGAAGGATTTTTTTCTGAAAGGGGGGGGCTAGAGGAGGGTGTTACTCTGGAGAATCTTTCCGTGGAGGATGTTTCTTTGGGGTAAGAGACATTTCGATGAAGGGGGCGCCGGATTTCCAAGCATTATTTAAAAAACGATCAGAAATTAAATAAAAAAAAAACAAGTTTTTCAAATGAAATTAAGGAGCAGCATCAAAACTTAAAACGAACAGAAATTATTACGTATGTGAGGGGGTTCTCCCCCAAGTCAATACCTCGATCTTTACGGTACAGTTTTTTTAGTGCTTTCAAAAGAGCTATCTATTCTAATTAAACGGCCTTTGTGATTCAGGGGTATGTGAATAAAAATTTTTTCAACTTTTAACGTAAAGAGCGTGGTAGTGACTAAGGGGAGAATCCCCTCATATACGTAATACATATACGTAATAAAAAAAACATTAAAAAAAACAAGCGATACGGCTCAATAGTAATCGAAACTTTTAAAAACGGAATTTTGATGTCAATAAATGTATCAAAAGAATGTGTTTATAATACTGATTCTAAATATATAAATTTTATTAAGTTTAGTATTACTCATCAATGGCTACGAGCCTGAGAAAATTTACCCGATTTTTTAAAGAGGGGGAAACATCCCCTACAAGTGAAAGAATTTTAATGAAAATCACACCGTCAGATTCAGCGTATCAGAAAACCCTATTACATAGGTTTCAATCTCATATCTACAAAACTCTACAACTTTTTATTTTTTGCTAGAAGAAAAATTTATGAATATAGAAGTTATTTACGTAAGTTAATTTGTAAATTACGTCATAACCAAATTTAAAGATATCCATTTAACAAAATAAAAGTAAAATTTTTATGCAATTTTTTTTTAATTATTCAATGCCCGTGAGCCAAAATAAAAGCTGCATTAACTAAAAAACGATCAGAAATTAAATAAAAAAAACAAGTTTTTTAAACTGAAAGTAAGGAGCGACGTTAAAACTCAAAACGAACAGAAATTATTCCGTATATGAAAGGGGCTGTCCCCTCCTCAACGCCTCGCTCTTTACGCTAAACTGTGACTTTGTCTCACAACTTTATTTTTTTAAACAGTAAGAAACTTTAGCGTAAAGAGCGAGGCGTTGAGGAGGGGACAGCCCCTTTCACATACAGAATAATTTCTGTTCGTTTTAAGTTTTAATGTCGCTCCTTACTTTCAGTTTAAAAAACTTGTTTTTTTTTATTTAATTAACTAAAAAGGTGCCTGCTTGCCTAATATATTATCTTGACTGTAGCGTAAAAGCAAGGAGAAATAACATCCTTTATAGATGAAAGAATACAAACTTGTAAAGAATTTCAAGAGTATTTGCAGATAGTTGTCTGTGGGAAAGAGCAAGCAACTCCGAAAAATAATAACATTTGTAAAAAACAACATTTGTAAGAAATTTGTAGAAAATAAGTAGTTAAGTAAATTTAGTGCTAGACAAGTAGTTTTAATACTGATTTGATGAAAAATGTTTTTTTTTTACAAAAATATGCATCCAGCGGGGAAATATTCTATTTCACGCCATAAATTCGTAAAATATGTCCCAAATTTCTAAAATATGTCCCTTTTTTGCCCTATTATGTCATTGTGTCCCAGCACACAGGAATATGTCCTTTGGACATAAAATATGTCCAGTTGGCAACCCTGATTCAACATCGATTTCTATCAAGGGAAAGCAGCAGAGCAGCAGTCACTCTCTTTGCCGCTCGGCACAAGAGTTGTAACAAAATTGCTATCAACCGTTGAAGACCAATCAAAGCATGTAGTTTATTTTGGCGACTTTTTTTTACAAGCGATGACATGCTTGTTCAGCTTTATCGCCTTGGTTTTAGGGTGACTGGAACAGTCCGTGGAAATCGGTCGAGAGAGTGCTTTTTGGAAGACTCTTAAAAAAAAGGAGTGTGGGTACTTTGATTTCAGATCGTCGGGAACTGTTATCACTGTCAAATGGAGTTACAGAAAAGCTGTATGCATCGCAACCAACTTTGATACTATTGAGCCCAAGTTTCCTGTTAATAAATTGTGAGGGACTAGTCATCCGGACTTGTCCCAGTTCCAGATGGGAACAGGGCCACGTTTAATGATAAAGAAAGAGGTAAAGAGAGATGGGTGGAACATTTCGAGATTTGCTAAACCGAGATACAGTTACAGGAAAAGATATAGAGGAAAATAAAAAAGTTTTTAATACCTTGGATGTGAAAGAAGATTTGTTTTGTGAGGAAGAATTAGCGACAGTACTAAAAGGATTAAAAAATAATAAGACTCTAAATGAGTTTCCTAAATATGGTGGCTCTGAAGTTAGAAATAAGTTACTGGAGATTATAAATATAATTTTGGAAAAAGGGAGAGTACCTAACGATTTTAGGAAAACCTTAATTAAACCGCATTATAAGAAAGGTGATAAGAGTGAGTGTGGTAATTATCGGGGAATTAGTCTTGTCTCTGTAGATAGCAAATTACTTAGTAATATGATACTTTTAGGCTGAGAGATGCTACAGACAAAGTTTTAAGAGAAGAAAGGTGCGGCTTTAGAAAAGGTAGAGGATGTGTCGTCCAAATTTTCAGTCTTAGGTTAATAATTGAGAAGTGCCTGAGTTGTCAAACACCTTTGGTCCTCAGTTTTATAGATTATGAGCTAGTGTTCGATTCTGTTGATAGAAGAGCTTTAGCAAAGGTCTTATACTTGTATGGTATTAATTAAAAAAACGTTTTCCACAAAATAAGGTTTTCAAGAAAAAGTAAAAAACTCCATTAAACCAAAAATGAACAAAAATAGAATCAAATTATGTACCAAGCATACAACTACCAAAAATCAGTGTCAATAAAAAATGAAACACAAAACAAACAGAATTTAAAATAAGTCAAGGTTAAAACGAGTAGAAATTAATCTTAATAGGGTTCTAAACCCTATGCGTTCTAAAAGCCAGAATATATTTTGTATTTTTTTCAAAATTTTTTTTAATGTTTTAACTTTTATAACCTTAAGAAATCAAAAATTAATTAAGATTTTATGGAATAAATATCAGCATATGTACATTAAAGTGACAATGCATATTTTTTTCAGTAAATTCATTTGAATTTTTTCAGTTTTTTTACTGATAAATTTGACACTAAGAGCTCAAAATCTTATTCTGTGGCCAAAAAAATTTATTCATAATCAATTCTATTTCGAAAAATAACCTTGAAACCAGTGGCGTTGTTTCAAGCGGGCAATGATTTGGAGAAAAATGATTCTATATCCCATGCTCTTGACTTTTCGTATGGAGACCCCTCTTGCCCCCCCCCCGCAATAAAGTGTTGGAGCTACATCCCTGCTTCAGAGCTACGAATCAACTTTGTAATTCCCAGTAATTTTAACATGACTGCTAGTAAGGTAATTTTTAACATGAGAAGAATTATTATTGTAAGTTAGTCATCTTTCGAGCTTAAATTATTACTACACGCCCACCCATGTATGTATTTATAATAAGTTAAGAAAATGTGTCAAAAACGGTACTAAGTTTTTTCTTTTTTATTTTAATTTTTCAATTGTGTTTTTATTCCACATTCAAAAAATTTTCATTCAAAATTGTAAAGGGCAATGCTACATTTTTGTCTAAATTACAACGGTGCAAAAAAATAAGCATAGCTAGTTCATTAGATTCGGCACATTTTTCGTCTATAAAAGCTTAGACGTATAATTTCCTGAACTTTAAACTGCATGGAACAAAATGGCCATCTCAAAATTTTGATTGAATGTGTTTGGGGAAATGGTGGGCGTGGAAGGGGTGTTAGTTGCCTTCCAATTACTTTCGACTATTAAAAAGGTCACTAGCCATTTCAATTTCCAATCGAATGAGCCCTAATTGAAGTTTCTACGACAACCCTTTCTAAAAAAACATTTTATCCCCCCAGGAATCACTAACAACCCTTGCCCTGAGGGCTGTGGGGGGGGGGGGTCGTCATCCTCAAAGACCTAATCTCCAGAAATAAAACTACGTTGAATAAAATGGCTATCTAAAAATTTTGATTGGATGTATTTAGAGAAAAGGTGGGCGTGAGAGGGGGGTTAGTTGCCCTCCAATCACTTTCGACTATTAAAAAGGGCACTAGCCCTTTGAATTTCCAAAAGAGTGAGCCTTTTTTGAAGTTTCTACGACAACGCCTTCTGTAAAAACATTATATGTCCCCTGGGCATAACTTACAACCCTTGCCCTGAAGGCTGTGGGGCAATGTCCTCCTCAAAAACCTAATTTTATCTGGAAATCAACTACGCTGAACAAAATGGCTATCTCAAAATTTTGATTGGATGCGTTTCGGGAAATGGTGGGCGTGGAAGGGGTGTTAGTTGCCTTCCAATCACTTTTGACTATTAAAAAGGGCACAAGCCACTCTAATTTCCAATTGGATGAGCCCTTTTCGAAGTTTCTACGACAACTTCTTCGATACGAAGTGCCCTGCTCTAAAGGAAAAAAAAATAAATAATACATTGTGCCAACATCGCAACCCTTGCCCTGAAGGCTGTGGGGGAGGATCCTTCTCAAAAGCATATTTTTTATTTGGAATTAATCTATGCTGAACGAAGTGGCTATCTCAAAATTTTGATTGAATGTGTTTGAGGAAATGTTGGATGTGAAAGGGATGTTAGTTGCTTTCTAATCACTTTTGACTATTATAAAGGGCACTAGCCATTCCAATTTCCAATCGAATGAGCCCTAAACTGTGTTGAACAAAATGACTGTCTCAAATTTTTTATTGAATGTGTTTAGGGAAATGAGGGGTGTGAAAGGCGTCTTTGTTGCCTCCCAATCACTTTCGACTATTAAAAAGGGTACTATCCATTTAAATTTCTAAATGAATGAGCCCTTATTTGAAGTTTCTACAACGACGCTTTCTATAAAAAACCTTATATGCCCCCATGGTATAAGTTACAACCCTTTCCCTGAGGGCTGTGGGGGGGGGGGGGGTTGTCATCCTCAAATACCAAATTTCCAGAAATTAAAACTACGGTGAAAAAAATTGCTGTCTAAAATTTTTATTGGATGTATTTAGGGAAAAGGTGGGCGTCAGAGGGGGGTTAGTTGCCCTCCAATCACTTTCGACTATTAAAAAGGGCACTAGCCCTTTGAATTTCCAAAAGAATGAGCCTTTTTTGAAGTTTCTACAACAACGACTTCTGTAAAAACATTATATGTCCCCAGGGCATAACTTACAATCCTTGCACCGAGGGCTGTGGGGGAATTTCCTCCTCAAAAACATAATTTCTATCAAGAAATCAACTACGCTGAACAAAATGGCTATCTCAAAATTTTGATTGGATGTGTTTCGGGAAGTGGTGGGCGTGGAAGGGTTGTTAGTTGCCTTCCAATCGCTTTCGACTATTAAAAAGGGCACAAGCCATTCCAATTTCCAATTAAATGAGCCCTTTTTGAAGTTTCTACGATAACTTCTTCGATACGAAGCGCCCTGCTTTATATGAAAAAATAATAAATAATACATTGTGCCAACATCGCAACCCTTGCCCTGAGGGTTGTGGGGAAATGTTCTCCTCAAAAACATATTTTCTAACTGGAAATCAACTACGCTGAACAAAATGGCTATCTCAAAATTTTGATTGGATGTGTTTGAGGAAATGGTGGGCGTGGAAGGGGTGTTAGTTGCCTTCCAATTACTTTCGACTATTAAAAAGGGCACTAGCCATTTCCATTTCCAATCGAATGAGCCCTAAACTGCGTGGAAAAAAATGGCCATCTCAAAATTTTTATTGGATGTGTATGGGGAAATGGTGGGCGTGGAAGGGATGTTAGTTGCCTTCCAATTACTTTCGACTATTAAAAAGGGCACTAGTCATTTCAATTTCCAATCGAACGAGCTATAATTGAAGTTTCTACGACAACACGCTCTATAAAAAATCTTATATGCCCCCAGGGCATAACTTACACTCCTTCCCCGGCGGACGGGGGGGGGGGGGGTGTCAGCTTAAAATAAATAATTTCCATAAATTAAAACTACGTTGAAAAAAATGGCTATATCAAAATTTTGATTGGATGTGTTTAGGGAAAAGGTGGGCGTGAGAGGGGGGGGGGGGATTAGTTGCCCTCTAATCACTTTCGACTATTAAAAAAGCACTAGCCCTTTGTATTTCCAAAAGAATGAGCCTTTTTTGAAGTTTCTACGACAACACCTTCTGTAAAAACATTGTATGCCCCCAGGGCATAACTTACAACCCTTGCCCTGAAGGCTATGGGGGAGTGTCATCCTCAAAATCATAATATCTCTCTTAACATCAGCAGCATCGAACAAAATAGACGTTCCAGAATGTTAATTGGATGTGTTTGAGGAAATGGTTAGCTTGGAAGGGGTGTTAGTTGGCTTCGAATAACTTTCAACTATTAAAAAGGGCACAAGCCACTCTAATTTCCAATTGAATGAGCCCCATTCGAAGTTTCTATGACAACTTCTTTGATACGAAGTGCCCTGCTCTAAAGGAAAAAAAATAATAAATGCTACATTGTGTCCAAATCGTTCTTGTACACCCCCAGGGCATAAATTACATCCCCTGCCCTGAGGGTTGTGGAGGAGTGTCCTCCTCAAAAACATATTTTCTATCTGGAAATCAACTACGCTGAACAAAATGGCTATCCCAAAATTTTTATTGGATGTATTTGGGGGAATGATGGGCGTGGGGGGACTAGTTGCCCAACAATCACTTTCGACTATTAAAAAGAACGCTAGCCACTCCAATTTCCAATCGAATGAGCCCTTTTCGAAGTTTCTACGACAACACCTTCGATACAAAGTGCCCGGGTATGGATAAAAACAAATAATAAATAATACATTGTGCCAACATCGTTCTTTACTTAGGCAGCGCTATTGCGCTGCCTATGATACCAGACAAAAAAAACTTAAAGTGATTGGTCCTATGTACGAGAATAGCACTGCTACGGTTAAGGCAGAAAATGAGGGTAGCTGCTGGTTTTGTATTAAATCAGGAGTTAGGCAGGGTTGTGTTCTATCCCCCTTTATATGGATTATATTTATAGACATTATCCTAAGAAGTACAGGGAAGACAACTGCATACCACGAAATCGAATTGAGAAAAAAAACTCTCATAAACTTATATTATGCTGACAATTTAAGGATCCTACAGGAATTTTTGAGCCAACTAGATGAGCTCTTAGAGTTCTTTCGAATTCAGGATGCTAGATAGATTTCAAATGAATGTTAAGAAGACTAAATCACTAAGGCTAGGAATAAGTGAAGATGAAAAGGTGACGTTGGGTTGATCAGGATTGATCAGACTGATCAGGTGGGCAGCTTCACTTACCTTGGTAGTATTATTAGTAAAGACGGTGGGAGCAGTGAAGATGTTAAAAGTAGAGAAGCCAAGGCTCAGGGTTTTCTTTTTACAGTTAAAAAAAGTTTGGAAAAATAGGAAGATAAGTCTGCAAACCAAGATTAGAATATTGGAAGCTAGAGTGATGACAGTGGTCAAATATGGCTTTGAAGCATGGGCGCTCCGAAAAGCAGATGAAGATTTGCTATATGTTTCCCAGATAAATTGCCTACGGATTGTTCGGAATACCCGGATGACTGACCGTATTTCAAACAGTAGGCTTTACGAAACAAGTGGTTCAATCCCGCTTTCTAGGGTTAAAATGAAAGAAAGGTTAAGATGGCTAGGGTACGTTCTGTGGATGAAAGATGACAGATTTCCGAAGGTTGTCCTTTTCGGCCAACCGTATAGGGCTAGATGGAAAGCAGGTCGTCTTCTTCTGGGGTGGGAGGGAGTCATAAAGAAAGATTTATAGGAAATAAAAACTTCCTGGGAGGGTGTAAAGAGGGAGGCTTTGAATAGATTGAGATGGAGGAGCGTGCGTAGCCATGTTGGCCTCAGGCGGCTTGGTGCTGCGGTGAGTTGTTAGTAGTAGTAGTAGTATAGCCACAGTATGGGCGTTGTTGACCTCCTAGAAAATGCTCTTTCTTGCTATAGATCCATCGTGAGAAGCAAAATATGGAATCAGATGATTGTTCAGAATCTTCTGTGCATCCTCGGCGTAGCACCTTGAAAATTCTACAGCCACCACCAAGAAAATGATGACAGAAGAAAATTTTCGTAGCTAATATATCTGAAAAAAGTTGCGGATGGTTTTTTTAGCAACGAGACTTTCCATCCGGTCAACAGAGGGGGAGCGGATCCTGGAGTGATACGTATTTTTCCAAGGAAGGCTTCTGTCCACATCATTGAACCTGCTCCAAAGCAAGGCCAATGTACAGTTTTAAAGACCGAACTGTAGATTGAAGAAAGAAGAAAGAAAGAAAAATCCAAATGGGAACACACCGTAGCACTAATAGTGAAGGTGCTGATTTTTTGTTTGCACCGAAAACTTCTAAATTGGACCCCAATGACTTCCCTTGAAAAAATTCAGCATGGATTTCCAACTGGATCTAGGCTTGGGCATTAATGCGTTAAACAGAGATACGTGCTCCGCCGCCTTGATGCTCACTGTTAGCGCATTCCATAACGACGGACCCAGGTGGACCGTTGTAAATAAAGACCGGGTACCATGACGTAAACCAACAACCATAATATCACTATATCTAGTTCCACAATTATGCAGGTCACTATTACTTTAGCATTAAGTCTTGAAAACAACAAGGGCTAAGCAATTGCTACACTGAAATACACATACTGCAGCTTGACAATTTCTTATCTGGCCGACATCAAGGAGCCCCAAGGACGTAAACAAACCACAGGTGTCATACAAATCCCAGATATACCTACCAATTGTTCTAACAATTTTATTTGGTAGAACTTGCATTCTTTTATAGTTGCATAAGAAGTAATTGCTCCCTAGGAGGCAAACAAAGGAGACCTATGAATAAACCAACAAACAATAAATAGTTAATAGCATTTTTTAAGGGGAAAGTGAGGCAGACAACGAAGCATGTCAGCCCAATGATGAGCTTAGATGAAATCCTGTCGTTGTGACGTTTTCATGCCAGGTACCAAGGTAGCAGAGATGATCAATTTGTTGAACTGGCCAGAAATTTCACTATTTAAAGCAGTTCATTACTTGTACAAGAATCGAATGCTATTTCGAAATTCTCTCCTCTTTTACCATATATGATGTGTTCTTGAACCTATGGACATTTATGTTTACACTATTTTGTACACTAAAATCAATACTAGAGAAAAATTTACGAGACATTTTTACAATTCCAGACACAACTTTACGGGAAAACCCCTCAAGTTTATTTCATCCTTTCCAAAGAGTCACTTATGCACTATCCTAAATGGGTAACTTGACACCAACTTCCTCTGCAAACTTTTGAAGATTCTTTCTTTTCATTAATGGTGTCTTTATTTTCTGTTTCTATGGTCTGTGCAGCTGACACTTTTTAACACTCATCAATAGATGATGGTCAGAGCCTGGAAACGCCATACCATCAGCACAACACAATTTCAATTTGTCACAGAGCTTACAAACAAAATTTATTACTAGAAAATGGAAACTGAAAAAACGACGTGGCGACCCATCTTTGATGTCTTTGAGAGAGAACATTTATCAGAACCCTCCTATAGCTTAATTTGAGTTTCTACTCCGTCCGTGAACTATGTGATTTCTCAGACTGCGATCAGTAAAATCCTCCATTCGTCGTGCGCCACGGGATAAATCAACATTAACAAACACTAAAAAAACAGAACTTTGATACCAATAGATACATCAAAACGATTGGCGTTTTATACTGGTACTAAATATACAGGGTTCATTAAGTTTAGTGCTACTCATCGAAAGTTATGAGCCTGAGAAAACTTGCCTGATTTTTTAAATGAGTGGAAGGGGAGGGGGGCCAAAAAGTCAATGAGTCTTAAAGAAATCAAACCATCATATTTAGCATATCAGAGAACCCTGTTGTAGAGGTTTCAAGCTCCCATCTGCAAAAATATGGAATCTTGTGTTTATGGCCAGAAGAAAGATCGCGGATGCGTGTTTTTTTTCTATGGGTGATCATATCGAACCAACCGTCCTAGAATATCGGGAGAGGGCTCATTCTAACTGAAATTAATTCTAGTGCCATTTTAAGTGACTGAAATGATTGGCTGTCAATTTGGGACTTAAGAAACCATCAAAAAGGCTGTAACAGACATGCTGAAGAGCCTAACGGTTGAAGATTTCCTGCGCTGCTGCGAACAACGGAAACAACGTCTCCATCGGTGTATATCTGTCCAAGAGAACTATTTTGAAGGGGATAACATTGATTTTTGAAAGATCTACAAACTTTGTCAAGTACAAAATCAGTGTCATTACTTTTCTGCCACATTTCGTATACACATAGATGATGAAACCACAAAAGGTGTCGAACACAGTAGACAAAAAAAGGCATCACTAGCTCGTTCTATTTTTAGAGGGGGGGGTTCAGATTTACTAACTGGCTGGTAATTTTCACATTGCTATATTTTTATACTATAGCGAAAACATGGCTTATTTATTGCAGTGAGCTAAAACGGCACCTTGATCCATTGAACGTAACCTGAACGGAACTTGATACTGAACGTAACATTGATCCATTTAACTTATTTAGAAAATGAATCAATAACAAATCATCAATAACAAATTTGTATTTACCGACCGACCGAAGGCAAAGGGAGAGAGAGAGTCCACTTTTCGGAGGCAACGCTATAGCTTTTCCTATAGCAAAGAGTCATAAGGCTTCAATGTGTTATTTATTTCTTGTTTATTTATCAAACAGTTCGTGGTAACGAACTGTAAGTAAGGAGTGACCCGGCTCAATGGTAATCGAAACTCTAGAAAACGGGTTTTTGATACCAATAGATGCATCAAAGGAATCAGATTTCAATGCTGATTTCAAATATATAACTTTCATCAAGTTTAGTGCTACTCATCAAAAGTTACGCGCCTGAGAAAATTCTGCTTATTTTCAAAAAAAGGGGGAAATACCCCCAAAAAGTTATAGAACCTTAATGAAAATCACACCATCATATTCAGCGTATCAGAGAACCCTACTGTAGAGGTTTCAAGCTCCTATCTGCAAAAATGTGGAATTTTGTATTTTTTGCCAGAAGAAAGATCGCGGATGCGTGTTTATTTATTTTTTTGTTTTTTTTTCCAGGGGTGATCGTATCGAACTAGTGATCCTAAAATATCATATGAGGGCTCATTGGAAAGGAAATTAAAATTTCTAGTGCCCTTTTTAAGTGAGAAAAAAAATGGAAGGCAACTAGTCCCCCTCCCACGCTCATTTTTTTCCCAAAATCACCCGATTAAAATTTTGAGATAGCCATTTTGTTCAGCATGGTCGAAAATATGATAAATATGTCTGTTAGGATGACTTAATCCCCCGAAGTCCCCAGGGGGAGGGCTAAAAGTTATGAACTTTACCCAATGTTAACATATAGTATTGATTATTGGGAAGTATACAGAAGTTTTCAGGAGGGTTTTTTTCTGGTAGTGGGAGGGAATGGTGGGTCGGGGGTTATGTTGGAGGATCTGTCCATGAAGGAAGTTTTCATGGGGGAAGGGAAATTGCCATTAAGGGGGCGCCGGACTTGCCAGCATTATTTATTGGTTATTGGGAAGTATACAGACCTTTTCAGGAAGGATTTTTTTTCTGGAGGGGGGGGGGGCTAGAGGAGGGGGTTACTCTGGAGAATCTTGACGTGGAGGATGTTTCTTTGGGGTAAGGGACATTTATATGAAGGGGGCACCGGATTTCCAAGCATTATTTAAAAAACGATCAGAAATTAAATAAAAAAAAAACAAGTTTTTTCAACTTAAAGTAAGCAGCAACATTAGAAGTTAAAACGAACAGAAATTATAACGTATGTGAGGGGGTTCTCCCCCAAGTCAATACCTCGCTCTTTACGCTACAGTTTTTTTAGTGCTTTCAAAAGTGCTATCTATTCTAATTTAACGGCCTTTGTGATTCAGGGGTTTGTGAATTAATTTTTTTTTAATTTTAATGGAAAGAGCGTGGTATTGACTAAGGGGAAGAACCCCCTCAAATACGTAATAACATATACGTAATAAAAAAAACAATAAAAAAACAAGCGATACGGCTCATTAGTAATCGACACTTTTAAAAACAGAATTTCGAAGTCAATAAATGTATCAAAAGAATGTGTTTATAATGCTGATTCTAAATACATAATTTTTATTAGGTTAAGTATTACTCTTCAAAATCTACAATCCTGAGAAAATTCAGCAGATTTTATTAGTAGGGGTTACACATCCACAGAAGGTAAATCAATTTTAGTGAAAACAACACCGTCCGATTAAGCGTATCAGAAAACCCTTTTTCAGAGGTTTAATGCTCATATATACAAAAATCTGCAACTTTGTATTTTTTGCCAGAAGAAAAATATACGAATATAAAAGTTAGTTATGTAAGTTATTTTATAAAGACATCCATTTAGCAAAAGAAAAGTAAAAATTTTTATGCAAATTTTGTTTACTTATTCAATGACGGTTAGCCAAAATAAAAGCTGCATTAACTAAAAAACGATCAGAAATGAAATAAAAAAAACAAGTTTTTTAAACTGAAAGTAAGGAGCGACATTAAAACTTAAAACGAACATAAATTATTCCGTATATGAAAGGGGCTGTCCCCTCCTCAACGTCTCACTCTTTACGCTAAAGTTTGACTTTGTCTTAAAACTCTACTTTTTAAAAGAGTAAAAAAGTTAAGCGTAAAGAGCGAGGCGTTGAGGAACGGACAGCCCCTTTCATATAAGGACTAATTTCTGTTCGTTTTAAGTTTTATTGTTGCTCCTTGATTTCAGTTTAAAAAACTTGTTTTTTTTTGTTTTTTTTTCCTAGAGCCACTTCATACGGAAGGGATGGTCGCAGCAACTTCGGAGGGGACCCATTCAATTAAAAATGGAAAATTTTAACGTTCTTTTTTAGAGTCAAAACTGATCGGAGGGCCACCAGCCTCCCATGACCTTTTTAGATGCCCTTCCGCTAAAGACATCCGACTAAAATTTTGAGAGAACTATTTTGTTCAAAATTGTTTAAAGTTCAAATAACTATACCTCCGGGGATGAATCTGAGCCCCCACAATTTCTGGGGCAAGGGTTGTAAGTTATGAAAGTTGCCCACTGCTTATATATTAATAAAAAAAAAACTTTTCCTAAAAATAAGTTTTTTAAAGTAAAATAAAGAGCCGTACTAAACAAAGAAAAAAAACAAGAAGAAATAAAGACCGTTAATATATCAATGAATAATTGAAATTCAAAACGAACAGAAATTAAAATATATAATCACATAAAATATAAAGATAACGTGTATTTGCAATTTACTGAAAACAGTCCTTATTTTGAGCTGTCTGTTTCTATTTCTCATAATATCAAAAAAAAAAAAAAAAATCACCATCATACCCAAGATTACTAAAAAAAAACCAAATAAATTTGGATTGAAAGTTAAACATAGGCCTATACACTGAAAGTCTTAATAATATTGGATTTATTAAAGCTTTAAAAAGAGAAAATATTTGAAAGTCATTTTGTTTCAGTAAAGTGCAAATTATATTCTGGTCTTTAGAGGGTCAGAACATGCTCTTTTTTCGTTTGACTCGGTTATTCGATGTATTTTCTGATCGTTTCGGGTTCCATTTATTTATTGATGGTGATTTATGGTAGTTTTACGATTGTAAAATTACTTGACTTTTTTTCTGATTATCTTTGGTTTAACTTAGCTCTTTACTTTTCTTTGAAAAACTTCTTTTGTGAGAAAAGTTTTTTTTAAAATTAATTGCTGTTCGTTATTGAGTGACATGGTCTTTTTCATTGGTAAAGAAAAGAATATTCTAAATTTTCTCGAAGTCATCTACAAGAATCTATATCTTGGCAATAATCTTCAATAATATAAGCCCTTTGAAAACCTGGACACACATAGTATCTTTTGATTTAGTTTTACACTTCCTCAACTTTTTCTGAAAAATTTAACTTAGTACCCTATTCTGTTCCTAAGACATTGTTTCTATTCTATTTTGACAACCTGGATGCGCATACGCCCGTCTGATTTAGTTTAATAGTAAGAGTTGAAGAAGTAATAGTAGTAGCCACGAAAATTTCAACTTTATACTCTCAGTCGTTCTTGAAATATTGCTGAGATGTCTTATAGACAACCAACATGTTCATAGTGCCTATTGATTTAGTTTTAAAGCAACATAAACTGTCTGTGAAAGTTTCTACTTTATGCTCTATTCTAGGCCTAAGATATCCCACCTTGATACCTCGACAACCTGGATACACTTAAGCTAATTTTGTTTAGTTTAATAGTAGCAGTAGCAGTAGTAGAAGTAGTAGCAAAAGAGTTAGGAACATTGCTATTCCCGGGAGTTTCACCACAAGTCGTTGCTGAAACATTGCTAATACACCCCTTTGATAACCCACATGTGCATAGTGTGTTTTGATTCAGTTCAATACCGCCCTCACCGTTCCATGAAAGCTAGAATAATACCCTTAGCATTAGTGATAGTAGTAGTCATAGCAGCAGACATAATAGTAGGACGAAAAGGAGTAGTATTAGTGATAGCAGTAGTAGTATTAGCAGTAAGTGGTAATAGTATTCACATTGCACGTTTATGGACTAGTTCAACATCCTCACCTCATATCCTGATAATTTTAACTTAATACTTTAAGCCACTTCTGAGATATTTGTGAAATACCCTTCGCCTCCCATGCTCATTTCTCCCCAAAGACAACCGATCAAAAATTTGAAATAGCCATTTTTTCGGCACAGCCGAAAAATCTGACAACTATGTTTTTGACGATGACTTAACCCCCGCAGTCCCCAGGGGAAGGGCTGCAAGTTATAGAATTTTTTCAACTTTTTTTTACATGCATAAAATGTGTTTTGATTTAGTCCAACATCCCCCTCGACGGTCCCAGGTCCCAAGTTTCAAACAATTAGCCTTAGTAATAGTACTACTAACAGCAGTAGTACTACTATTAATACTACTACTAGTGGTAGTAATATGCACACAATGCATTTTTATCAGTTCAACATACCCCTCAACATGCCCTGAAAGTTTCAACTTAATACTTTAAGTTTCAACTTAATTCTTCAGATACTGTTAATATAACCTTTTGACAGCCAGCATCAATTCAATGCAACATACAACTCAAAAAATTCTGAAAATTTATCCTTAATACCCTCAGCCATAGTTTTAGCATTAGTAATAGCAGTAATAATATGCATATAGTGCCCTTTTGGTGTGTTCAACATCGCCCTCAACAAGCACTGAAAGTTTGAACTTAATACTCTAAAATGTTCCGGGTTCCGGGGATACAGCTGTTACGTCTTTTTAATAATCTGCATTTACGTGGCCGGTTTCAAATTATTTCAACATCTTCTTCAATATTCCCTGAAAATTCCTCGTAATAGCCTTTGCTTCAGCAGTACTGGTAGTAGTTATCGCAGTAGTAGTTGCATTAGCAGAAGTAGTACCAGCCATTTTAGTGGTAGCAGTATGCGCATAGTGCCTTTTGGTTAGTTCAACATACCCCTTAAAATGTCCTGAAAGTTTCATCTTAATACCCTAGACCATTCCTGGGACATTTCATATACACCCTTCAGACAACGTGCGTGCAAAGAGTGTGTTTTGATTTAGTTCAACATCCCCCTAATAGTAGTACTACTACTAGTCGTAGCAATAGTAGTAATAGTATCAAAAATAGTAGTAGTAGCATTGTGCACAGTGTCTTTTTTCTAGTTCAACATCCCTCTCACCAGGTCCGGAATTTTTCAACTTAATACTCTAAACTGCTCCGGAAAAATTGCTCATACATCTTTCTGGCAACCAGGAAGAATGTGTTTATGAATGAACATAAGTGTGTTTTGTTTAGCCCAACATCCCCCTAAATATTCTCTGAAAGTTTCACTTTAATACCCTAAGTGTCAGTAGAAACAGTAGCTGTCGCAGTAGTAATAGTAGCAATAGTGGTAACATGCACATAGTGCCCTTTGGCTAGTTCAACATTTCTCTCAACATGCCCTGTTTCAACTTAATACTCTAATCCTTTCCTAGGATATCAATTATGTAACCTTTTCAAAACCTATATGTATATAGTTTGTTTTGATTCAGGTAAAACTACCCCTAAACATTCCCTGAAGGTTTCACCTTAATACCATTAGCCTCACTAGTTAATCCTATTTTTAATTAAATAATTAGCCTCACTAGATAAACTAGTCCTCACATTAATCTTAGAAGTAGTAATAGTATGCACATAGTGTCTTTTGGTTAGTTCAAAATCCGCCTCAACATACCCTGAAAGTTTCAAATTAATAACCTAAGCCTTTCCTGAGACATTGCTGGCATACCCTTTAGACAATCTTACATGCTCATAGTGTATTTTGAATCAGCTCAACATCACTCAAAACATTCCTTGAAAGCTTCATTTAATACCAGAGCGCTTCACGACATGTATTATCGTCTTAAAGTTCGCCTAATACTTCACCCGTTATCTAAAGTTGACGGCTCTCAAGTCTACAAACCAACCCCTAATATTTTTTTCAATATCGAAAAAGGTACCCGTCAAGGTGCTGTTTCTTCCCCTTCACACTTCAATGATGGAGTTCTTGATGCACAGCCAGCTGTTCCCACATCATTCATCTTTGCCGGTTTTGATTTATCTCTCGTATGTTATGCAGAAGACATTCTGAATTTGAGCCGCACTATCCAGCGCATAAGCAAGATTTTCGCAACGCTACAATCTGAGTATGCAAAACTAGGTCTTCAGTTCAATGCTGAAAAGTCCGAAGTTGTATTCTTCAACTGGAAGCAAGCGTCGCCTAGGGATATTCCTCTCGGAAATAGTAGGATTAAGCCAGCAGATCATATCACCTATCTCGGTCTTCTCATTGGTTCGTCAATAATGCACACGAGACAACTATTAAGTGCTCACAATGAACGTAGAGTTGGGTTATCATATGCTTCTTTTGTAACTAATAAGTTACGCTTCAACCGCCGTCTTCTTTCAAAACTTTTTAACTCTGTCGCTCTACCAAATTATCTGTACATATCGCCGTTTTGGAAAATGCTAACAAATTCTGACAAGTCAAAATTCGTTCAGTTTTCTTCCGGTTCGCAAAATATCTTTTACGTTTTCCCTCTTGGACGCGCAATTCTTGTCTAATTAGAAAATTCAGCATTACTGACCCCATTACAGCTATTGAAAAGTAAATTTGTGCTTATAATTCCCGGTTAACGAAGTTGAACAATCCTTCGTCGTCGGTACTTGCCCAGTAGTTAAGATGTATTTGTTGTGTTTTTTGTTGTTTTTTTAAGTGTTTGTTTTCGCGCTTACTGTAATTGCTACAGTTTTTAAAATGATTGATTATTTATTCTCTTTTTGTATGATTCCAATTGAAGTGACGCTGGTTATTCTCAATTTTGGTGTTAATTTTTCTCTGATAATATATTATGTATATAAGTAATACATTAAATTTTTATTGATTATTGGTTCTTTTAAGCATATTGCTTTAAGTAAAGATATAAAGGGATCCGTGATTGAATAATTTCCTTGTTTCTGATATCTATGCATATCGGAGTAAATTTATCATTTGTTGAGAGTGATCTGAGTTCAAGACCAGCGGGCGAAAATGCTGTTTAATTGTTTTTACCGTTTCTTGTCATATTTAGACTAGTTGATATGATTATCTACTGTATATTTTTAATTCACTGATTATTATTTGTTTGTTTTTTTTAACAATTGCGGCTTGATGCAATAACGTTCATATTGCCTATGTTTGTCCAGTATATAGGAGCATAAAAAAAGAAAGATTTCACGTACCTGCAGAGCAGTGTATGATAGAATTTTTTTTCTCGTTCTTGTAGTTTATTCTAAGTGCTAATTTAGATCTTTGCTCCAGCATTCGTCATTACAAACTACCTGAAGAACTCCTAAGTTTATTTGTATTTCTTTTTTTTTCACTTATTGCTCCGTCTTTTCCTTTTTTGTATGACGGGGTTTCCAATAAATAACGATAATAATAATAATAATAATACCCTTAGCTTCAAAGGTAGCAATAGTTTGTAGCAGAAGTAGTAGTAGTAATAGTAGCATTGGCAGCAGTATGAACATTGCATATTTTTTTGTTGTTTTTTTCATTATGCCCCTCCACACACGTGGAAGTTTCAAATTAGTAACCTAAACAGTTCCTGGGGCATTGCTGAACTGTCCTTATGACAGCCTGTGTGCTCATACTGGGTTTTGATTTAATTCAATACTGTCTCAAAATTCCCTAATATTTTCGCCCTAATGCTCTAAGCTTTAGTAGCAGTAGTAACAATAGTAGTATTAGTAGTAGCAGTAGTAGTAGTAGTAGTAGCAGTAGTAGTAGTAGCATGTAAATATTGTCTTTCGGCTAATTCAACATACCCCACAACAGGCCCTGTAGGCTAAGTTTCAACTTCAAACTCCAAGCCGTTCCTAAAATATAACTGATAAGCCCTTTTGACAGTCTCGGTGCACGCATCGTGTTTTGATTCAGTTTAACTTCCCCCTCAATATTCCCTGAAATTTTCCCCTCTATACCCTAAGTTGTAATAGTGATCAGAGCAGTAGTGGTAGGAGTACTACTAGTAGTAGTAGGATTACTAGCAGTAATAACAGTAGTAGCAGTAGGACTAGTAGCAGCAGTAGTATGCAAATATTGCCCTTTGGTCAGTTGAACATCCCCCTCATGAAGCTCTGGAAGTTTAAACTTAACACTGCAAGCCATTGCTATTATATAGCCGATACATCCTTTTGACAATATGTATACCCATGGTGTCTTTTAATTTAGTTCAACTTCCCCCTCAATATTTACCTGAAATTTTCACCTTATTACTTTTAGCCTTAACTTAATGGGTAACTGAAATAGAAGTTGTAGTTGAAGTGGTCGTAGTAGTAGTAATAGTAGTAGTGGCAGAAGTATTAGTAGTAGCGTGCTCATATTGCCTTTGGATCAATTGATCTTCCCCAAAGCATTCCCTGAAAGTTCCAACATAATACCAAAAGCCATACCTGAGATACACCCTTTTAAAAACCTGCATGCACAAAGTGTATTTTGATTTATTTCAATTATTCCCTCAATATTCTCTTTAATTTTCACCTTCATACCCTTTGCCCTAATACATCATAGTAGTAGTAGTCGTACCAGCAGTGTTGTATTAGTAGTAGTAGTAACAGTAGTATTAGTATCAGAAGTAGTATGCACATATTGCCTTTTGGTCAGTTGAACAACCCCCTTATGTTACCCTGGAAATTTCAGCTTGATACGCTACGCTGCTTCTAAGGTATTGCTGATACGCCCTCTTTACAGTTTGTATGCACATAGTAAATTTTGATTTAGTTCAACTTTCCCCTAAACTTTTTCTTAAACTTACACCTCAATATCCTCAGCCTTAGTAGTAATCGACATAGAAGCAGTAGTGGCAATATCAGCAGCAGCAGTAGTAGTATTAATAGTAGCAGCGTGTAAACATTGCCTTTTTGGTAAACTGGTCATCCCCCTCATCGTTCCCTGAAAGTTCAAACTTAATGCCCTAGGTCATTCCTTAACTACAACCTTGCAATGTTTGCTAGATAAATCTTTATTTAATACCCAAGTACCTATAATAAAGAACACTATAAGCTAAGCAAAGCAAGCATAAGCGCATCAAGCCAAATAAGCATAAGCAGATAATAGCAAGCTGATGCAGAACCAGAAGCACAAGAGCAAGGCATGACATAATGCTACACCCCCCTTGAGCTATTTCCAAAAGGATGAGCTCCTTTTACCTCTAGACGTGAAGGCACTAGGCTTACTCCACTAACTGCCAATGACTTGGTTAACTATCACTCGCTACAGGACACAACAGAACACTATACCGGGAGGCGCAAGGCTCACTCCCATCAGCTGCCACTGGGTTTTGGCAAAACTACACTAGTCACGAATGCCTCATTGTCACTTGGTTATTCATTATAGGTTTAGTCTCTCTGGTGGTTTCACCATTTTGCCAGATCTCGTAGCCTGAGCAGCTGTTGCTTGTGCTAGAAGTGCTAGACGGTGCACTTGCTGCCAGGCGGGGCTCAGCTATGGCCATACAGGGCTCGGTGGCAGTCGTCGGGAATCTCTTCAATGACCTGTGCAGGCTCATGCTTGCGGTAGTGCCAGGGCAATCCGCAACCCAACCCGGGTTTAGGGACCTTGATACAGCCCTGGGGGGAGGGGGTAATCCATGGCAGGTTTATCATCAGGTGTAAATCAGGAGACTGCTTTGCTTAAGTGTCTTCAGTTGCGGCGAAGGATCTAACCACCTTTAGATGACAAGTAGTGCGATATAGGTTCATCTGCCTCTTTTATTATTTCTCCACTTTCCATGGCACTTCTGGCTGCTTTCTTAAGAAAACCTGGTCGCCTCCTCTGAATTCGGGATGTTCTATAGCATGCCGATCATGATAGGATTTCTGTCGGTATTGAGCCATCTCTCTGCTTGCCAAAAATTCAGAAGTCTATACCCCTCTCTTTTCCAAGAGTTTTTCTGTGCCTGGCAGTTTCGATCGGAGCTCGCGGCTCATGAACATTTGTCAGAGGGCAGCTAAACCGTCAACCGGGGTGTTACGGTATTCCAGAATTCCGAGGTATGGGTCCGATCCATTTTCACTTGCCTTGGTCATGATGCTCTTGCACGTCTGGATAGTCTTTTCCACTAATCCATTTGACAGCGGGTTTATTAGACCCGAAGTTTTTCAGCCGAATCCCCAATCTCTGGCAAACCCCTTGAATTCTTGGGACGCGAATTGGCTACCATTATCGGACATCATGATGTGGGGTATGCCATGACGGGCAAAATGCAACTTCAATTTCAAAATGACTTCTGCTGATGTTAAATCACGCAATAGATCATTTTCAAAAAAGCGGCTATGGTAGTCCACCACTAGGAGGTAGCTGGCTCCATGCCAGGTGAATATGTCAAAGGCAACTTGTTGCGATGGGAGAACTGAAACTGGCGGGCAGATTAGTGGCTCTTTTTGTAGACTCCTGCTATGTTTTTGGCATGCGTAGCAGCTGACAATCAGATTTTCTATGTCTGCGTTCAGTCGAGGCCAGTAGATGAGCATCCTGGCTCTCTGTTTAGTTTTCTCCACCCCTAGATGAAAAGCGTGTAGCTGTTTTAGCGTGTCAGATCGCAAACATGCTGGTACCACTATCCTGTCTCCCTTGGAGATGATTTCGTCATTGATGTACAGTTCGTGTCGGACTCCCCAAAATGGAAGAACATGACTAGGACATAGCTTGCGGCAAACTGACCAGCCAGTTTCTATAATTTGACTGAGTGCAACTAGCTGGGGATCTTCTTTAGACTGGTTGCAGATTTCTTGCAGTTTTGAATCGGTCGCCGGAAGTAACTTGACGACTTGGTGCATATAAGCTTCGAATTCTCTCTGTGTAGCCTCGTCAATGTATGGCTGAATCTGGAGCATCATCCTTTGTAGTCTTGCTGGGGCATTGTGCAAAGGCTGTCGTAAGATGGTTTCAAGAGGACGATGATCAGTGAACACATTTACTTGCCTTCCATAAATGTAGTGGTGGAAATATCGGCAGCCAAATACAATGGCGTAAAGCTCTTTCTTTAGCTGTGAGTATCTTTGTTCGATAGGCGTAAGGGCTCGTAGAGCGCACGCTATTGCCTGTCCATTCGTTGAGACGTATGCTCCTAGACCGGGGGACGAGGCATCGACTGTCAGGTCGATTGAGGTACTTCGGTGATCAAAGAAATGAAGGTGCGACACAATGGAGCCCTTTATTTCCTTTAAGGCAACATCATTCTTGGCTTCCCAAACAAAGTCTTTGTCTTTGCAGATGTCACGAAGGTCCTTACATTTTGTTGACAGATTAGGGATGTATCTGGCTAAGTAATTTAGCATTTCTAGGAGGGTGGTCAGGTGTTCTTTGTTCGCTGGCTTAGGCAATGCGTTAATTGTATGTAGCTTCGCTGGATCGGGGCGCATCCTTTTTTCGCCAATCATGTGGCCTAAGTATGTTACCTCTTCTACGCCAAATTTACATTTGCTGAGGTTGAATCTCACCCCTTTTGCTCGTGCCCCCTTTAAGACAGCAACAAGACACTGATTATGCTCGTCTAGGGTTGAAACCAAAAACTAGAAGATCGTCTCTGATAATTATAAATCCAGTGAGACCTTCAAACACTTCGCCGAACGGCATACGCTTGAAACGGTATCTTCGAAAGATAGTGTTCAAAGTAGTTAGGTCTGAGGATTCTTCATTAAGCGACAATGACCAGTATCCTGAACGTGCGTCTAGCTTTGTGAAGTACTTTGCTCCAAGCAGGTTGGCTATAGAGTCTTCTAACATTGGAATAAAGTAGTGGGGTCTTCTGATGGATTTATTGAGATCCACATGGTCAATATAGAGGCGGAGAGTGCCATCTTCCTTTTGAACGGCCACCATGGAGTTGACCCATTCAGTAGGACTGTCACCTTCTCAATGCCACCGTCTTTCTCCATTTTATCAAGCTCTGCTTTAAGCTTGTCGAGAAGAGCTGATGGAATTTTTCTTACAGCATGAACCTTAGGGATGGTTCCATCCTTCAAATAAAAATGGCACTCTGCACCCAGCTTTCCTAGCCCTTCAAAGACATCGTTAGACTCTTTAATAGCCTCCGAAATAGAGTTGAGGATTGGTAATTCAGTGCTTGTAGCAGAGATGACATTCATGATCAGTTTAATAAGGTTCAGATCCAAGCTTGATCTGAAGCCAATTATGAGTCTGTTTCCACAATGTAGAACTGCTAGTTTGAAGGCCTAGATTGTTCATAGGTACACCTCACAGTATATGTCCCTCGAACGGGAATCCTGCCACCACAGTAACTAGTAAGCCTCTGCTTAGCCTTGGGTATTTCTGGCTTTGGCAAGAGTATGTCAAAATACTTGACAGGAAGGATATTTGCTTGCGCTCCTGTGTCAACATTGAAGCTAACTGGCAACTGGGCGTTTATTGTGAGGGAGACTATGGCTTCTTCCTTTTTATTTGTTTCAAAGACTTCATGCAGAAATATCTCGTCCTCGTCATCAGAGTTTTCAAGTGCGTTGTTGGTGCCTGAAACTACATTTACGACCTTGTTGCTTATGCTTACATGTGCAAAATGGTTAGGCTTGCGACACTCTGTATATGTTTTTCCTTTTGCAGGACATGCATGATTATGGCTGTAGCTGCCTCCACAGAAGTAGCACTCTCTAGATCTTGGGCTAGTGGTCTTTAACTCGTCATTTCTTCTGCTTGGACGGCGATTGATTTTATGGATGGAATCAACATCTTTTTTTTTGCTACCTTCATCCAGCGTTATTAGCTGTGCCTGTGTTGTTTCAAAAACATGCGACATTTCTCTATAGTTGTTTCAAGGGTTAGGGCATCCCCTTCTACTAGCAGGCGCTCTCTGATAGGTGGGTTCGGTATTCAGCAGACTATTCTATCTCGTATCATTTCGTCTGTGTCCCTGTAGCTACAGGCCTTAACCAAGGTTTCCACCTCTGTTACGTAGTGTTCTGTGCTTTCTCTCTCTTGTTGGTCGCGTTTCTGAAAGACATACCTTGCAAACATGCTGTTTGTTTTAGGTGTTGCATAGTCTTTGAATTTTGTCAGATATGGCTCAAGCTTGCCCTTTTCACTCTCAATGAAAGTGAAGGTATTAAATATCTCTCTTCCCTTGTCTCCTACCCAAATAGGTAGGTAAGCGCACATAATCTTCTCGGTTTTCCCAGACAAGGGGCCAGCAAACATAATACAAGCATGCTGTTCGAATCATTTCCACTCATCTGGAAGATAAAGAGAGTTCCAACTGATACTTGGCTGGTTGACATCCATTATTAGTCACTCACTTCTGACACCATGCAATGTTTGGTAGATAAGTCTTTATTTAATACCCAGGTACCTAAAGTAAAGAACACTATAAGCAAAGCAAAGCAAGCATAAGCGCATCAAGGCAAATAAGCATAAGCATATAATAGCAAGCTTGTGCACAACCACAAGCATACGAGTAAGGCATCACATAATGCTACACACCTTTTGACCACCTGTGTGCACATAGTGTGTTTTGACTTAGTTCAACACTCCCCTCAACATTAATTGAAAGCTTCACCTGAATGCCCTTGTCTTTTTTGAACACCAAAGGTCAAACATACCCTTTTTCCTAATAACAAATACTATATATAAACAATGGGTGAATTGTATAGCTTACAGCATTCACGCCGAGGGTTGTGGGTGGTTGACATCCTCAGAGACATAGTTACTGGACCTTTCAGCTATGCTGAACGAAACAGTAATCTCAAAATTTTGTTTGGATGTGTTTGGGGAGAGAAGGGGCGTGAGAGTGGGGCTGGTTGCCCTCAAATTACTTTTGACCCTTGAAAAGCGCACTAAAACTTCTAATTTCCAATCGAATGAAGTCTTTCCCAAGTTTCTGCGAAAACTCCTTCTATACGAGGTGCCTTTAGTGAAAAAAAAAACGAACAAATGATACATTATACCATTAGTGCACTTTACTCAGCTGATGTGCTGCCTACGACTTTTCATTAATACTGTTAGCCTTAGTATTAGTTACAATAAAAGCAGTAGTTGGCGTAGTAGTAGTAAAAGTAGTAGTAGTAGTAGTAGCAGCAGTAGCAGTAGTAGCGTGCAGATATTGCCTTTTGGAAATTTTCCCTGAAAATTTCAACTTAAAACCCTAATCCATTCCTGAGATACACTCTTTTGACAACCTGCATACACAGAGTGTGTTTTGATTTAGTTCAAACCTCCCCTAAATATTCTCTCAAATTTTCATCGTCATACCCTTAGTCTTAGTAGAACTAATATCATAGTTGTAGTAGTAGAAGCAGTGGTAACAGTAGTAGCAGCAGTATTATTAGCAGTAGTAGCATGCAAATGTTGTTTTTTATTCAGTTGAATATCCCCCTCATGATGCCGTAGAATTTTCAGCTTGATACGGTAAGTCGTTCCAAAAATCAGTAATAGTAGTAGCAGTAGCGTGCAAATATTGTCTGTTTGGTAAATTGATCATCCCCCTCATAATTTCCTGAAGGTTCCAACTTAATACACTCAGTCATTCCTGAGTTTTTGCCCGTTTTAGGATTTATTTATTCATCTATATCAGCATCAGTTATCCTTCTGTTTGATGTGATTATTTATTTTAATTTTTGTTCGCTTTGTGTTTCATTTATTCTTTGATAGTAATTTCTGGTCGTTTAAAAATTGATTCATTTTATGGCTTTATTTCAGCTAGTTTTAAGGTTTAATATGGCTCTTCAGTTTTCTTTTAAAAACATCTATTTTAGATTTTTTTTTTTTTAAATCAATCTTCATATACACAATTTCTCTGACAGCACATGTTCCATGAGTAGTTTCTATGGTAGACAGACTATAAATGATTGATGAAACAGCAGGATTATATTACTGCTGCCTACATTCTTCCGACAAATAAGCAATAGATGGCACTTGAAATACACTACCCCTGGGAAATGCATACTACTGCTAGCCTACATTACACCTGGAATGCCTGGACTAGAAGCTACTCTCGGCATGTTCAGTCACAGTGTCAGACTATCCTGCGCTTAGATTGCTTGGCGCCATAGGCAGTCGTGGCGAGATTTCGAAAGAAAAAATAAAAGACGAAGCGAGTTGTCATTATTCGGGTAAATATTATACATAGATAATAAAACAAATTAATTTCTATAATCAGTTATTCATTTCTCCTTGTCCACGTATTAGAATCACTTTGTTTTTAAAACTATCAATGCTCTCCTTCTCACCTACTTTCATCTCAGATTTAGTTTTATCTATAACTTTTGTTTTTTTTACGCGATCACAAATATATATAAATCACTAGTTTCATATTATAAAACACTAGTTTGTATCTTAAATCTTCAATTTAAGTGTTTTAATTTGGTGAAATAATGAAGCTTGGATTTTTTTAAACATGATGTGACTTATGATTACCACGATGGCTATGTTTTATTCCATTAAATGAAAGCTAGCTTGCTTTTTGAAAATCAAATTAAAATGCAAGTAGCTTAATTACGGCAAACATTTCTTCAAAATAATTTCCTACGATCAGTATGGATTAGAAAAGGAAAAGACAGAAGAAACAAAAAGAAATAAAAGCATTGTCATGATGGACAATGCAGAATACAAGGCTTAATCGAAAAGTTTAAATTGAATGACGAGTGTCAAAATTCAAAAAAAAAAAAAATTTACGAAGCAACTCGCTACTCTTACCAACGACTTAAAATTCGCCACCCCACCTTTCCAAAAATACCTCTTTATCTTTTTAATTCTAGAATTTCTAATAGTTAACAATCACTTTACAGTGAAGGTAGCATAGCTCCATGATCATTATAAGCAAAAACAGTATGTATTTAATAACTGCGAAAATCTAACAGCACCCTTCTGAATTTGGACGGCTATCTAACGAAATAATCGGTGTTTCTGTTTCCTGTTATTTTTCCTGAGTATCTGTTTCTGTTCGGTTGATACATTAAAAACAGAAGAGAAAGAGATTGCATGTTATAGAAACATCTTACCTTATAATGATAATAGTACCACTTTAGGCTAGGAGATATTCCCAGAACATCTTGATTCAGAAGAACCAATATATATATATATATATATATATATATATATATATATATATATATATATATATATATATATATATATATATATATATATATATATATATATATATATATATATATATATATATATATATATATATATATATATATATATATATATATATATATATATATATATATATATATATATATATATATATAAAATAAAAAAACAGCTGCTTACATTTTTTGCCAAAACACGGAACAGAAATAGAAACAGGTCTCCTTGTTTTTGGTGACCTATTCTGTTTTGTTCCGTTTCATTTAAGCTCAGTTTCCTTTTTTAAAGAGAAGAGTACCCATGCTTGCTCTCAGCTGATCCCTGCTCCGCATTCAAACACAAATGATAGTATTCCTCTTTTTTCTTCTATTTGGGAAAAAGTAACACTTTTTTCCCTTGGCGGCCACGCCGACTCTTTCATACTAATAAATTCAGCACAAAAAAAGGGATGCAGCTAAACAAATTTGTTTGAAAATCTTAGAATTAGGGTGCATCAGGTCTCTTTTTGCAGAAATCAGATAAAGCATCTATTATCTAGAAGGTGAATTGTGATAACGAACAGGCTATAAAACCTTAAAAAATATATGACAAATTAAAAAGTATGTGGAAAGACAAAGACTTACTCCATAACATCTTTGGGAATGTTCAACTGTGATACTTGGACATGCTGTTCTAACTCTTCTAAGTAGTTAATATAGAAAATCTTTCGCCCAAATTTGACACTGAAATATAAGAATAAAAGCATGGAAAAGCAAGTACACTAAATATGTGCTACAAAAAGTGATATGGTACATTAAGTACATCAAGAACTAATACTGGCTTCCCTAGCATTGCTAAAGCCTACTACTTTATAATCACTTAAACTTAAGATTAATCTAGTTTTGCAGGGGTCCTAGAAAACCGGGAGAGGATTCATTTATTACAGATTCATAGTTCTAATACTCTTTTTACGTAACAAAAAATCATGCCATAGAAAAGTGGTGTTTTCTACCATTTTCTGGCGCAAAACAACGTCAAAATCAAGAACTAATACTGGCATTCCTAGCAGTGTCAAAGCTTATTACTTTATTATCACTTCAACTTAAGCTTAATTTAGTTTTATAGTGGTCCTAGAAAACTCGGAGAGTATTTTTTTTTAATAGAGATTCATAGTTCTAATAACTTTTTATGTAACAAAATAAATTGTGTCATAGAAAAGTGGAGTTTCCGGCCATTTTGTGGCACAAAACGGCGATTTGAACCTCAATGCCAAACGACGGCAAATTGTTTCTTAAAGAAGTAATAAGAAGCTCTTGGAATTCAGGGGGACAACGACCTTGAAATCATTCAGTACATACTTTGAGATGCGACCACAATACCAAAGTCAATGCACGAGACATGATACACTAACCAGTGACAATGAATTCCTTAATAACTTTTGCAGTTACTGAAGCAATACAATCAAACTCGAGCGTTGTTTTAAAGATCATGCTATGGCGGTGTGAAATACAGGTCACTAATGGAATGGTCGAGGATGCAGATTAAACATCATGATTAAAGATCATGCATGGAAGATGCAGCTGGTTTTAATGTAATAAAAATGGAATATAAGACATTAGGGATATATGCATATGTTGATAATTTTGGAACTTGAATGTTTAAAATCTCGAGATATATTGTTAAGCGGACATATCTGATGATGTAACAAGACCCCCGATAGAAATCACGAAATTACCAAAACCTGTTGTGTGTCAGTAAAAATACATATTTAATACCTAAAGCTTGATTGGACTTATCGAGTTTAAACTTTCAGGGAGTGACGGAGGGGGCAAAGTCGAATTAAATCCATACATTATTTCGAGCTCGGGCTTTAAAAAGAAATTAAAGAGTAGTATTAAAGCTTCTATTCTACGCTTCCTATTCTACTTTGACAACTACTTTGTGCTTCTAATTTCTATTCTACTTCATTGATTATACTTTGATTATATGAATTTTCTTTCTTAAAATCACTTGGTATGCTTTTTATTCTACTTTCTTTACTAATACTACTCTACTTCTATTTTCTATTCTTCTTTATTCTACTTCATTGACTACTTATGGATTCTCTTTTTAAGAATCACTTGCTATGCTTTCTGTTCTACTTTTACTACTTTCTTCTACCTTTAGTTTCTTTACAACCACTACTCTACTCCTACTTTCTATTTCTTTAGTTGTTCTACTAATAACTTAATATCGACTATAAAGTAATCTATGTATTTAGTTCGAAATTCCCCGTCCATCACTCCCTAAGAGCTTCAATTCGGTAGACCCAACCAACCTTGGGGTATTACATATATGTTTTACCAAAACTTATATCCCATTTTGGTCTGAAATAATAAAGAATTTCGAATTTTATCGGAAGTTTGTCTACTTGATGATAGGTCTTGAGATATTAAAATAGACGTTTTCAGTTTTAATATTGCTTTTTACTTTTCTTTCAAAACCCGAGATCAAAAACGAATGAACTACGAATGTAGTTCAATATTCCCCCCTCCATCACTCACCTTAGGTTTCAACTTGAGAAGTCCAACCAATTTTGGTATGAAACATGTATTTCCTAACACGTACCACATCCCTTCTTGGTCAGAGGTAAAACAAAATTCTAGATATTTTATGGGAAGTTGTTAACTCCTACATACAACGACCTTATTAGGCCAGCAGATATATCCAGTAGACAATTATTCTTGAGATATTAAAATGCACCTTTTAGGTTTTAATATTATATTAGCCCGAACACAAAATAATTTATAGATTTAATTCAACATCCCCCCCCATCTTTCCCTGATCTTTTTAACTCGATAAGTTGAACCAACCTTGGGGTATTAAATAAAAACAAATGTTTAATACCCCAAGATTGGCTGGGCTTACCGAGTTGAAACTAATTCAAAAGAGTGTAAGGGCATCCATGTTGTCAAAATGGCACAGATGCAATCTCTTAGGAATGGAATAGGGAATTAAATTGAAACTGTCACTGAAAGTTGACGGGGATGTAAACTAAATCAAATGAAATTGAGTGTATCCAGATTGTCGGAGGTTTTTACATTAGAACCTCAGGGACGTTATTTTGAGGATGTTGAACTAAATCAAAAGAAAAATATGCATTCAATTTTGTAAAAAGCGCATGTCTGTGATATCTCAAGAGTGGCTAAGGGTATTAAGTAAAAACTGTCAGGCTATAATGAGTGGGAAGTTGAATTAAATCGAAACACACTATGGGCACCAATGTTTATTAAAAGGGTGTATTTGTCATATCTCAGGAAACATTAAGGGAATTAAGTTGAAGCTTGCACGGCATGTGGAGGTGGATGATTGATTAATATTCGTTCAAACTCAAGGTTGTAAAATAATGGTGATTACAATTCCTTCAGCAGCATAGAATCCCAAAGGTTATGCAGATTTTCAATTCATTTATAGGAAAATTCATTCCCATACTCATCCATCCAAAGCACTGTAGTACAACTACTAGTAAAATTTGTTGCGAAATTTAATCCAAATTGTGCAAAATTGTTGCAAAAGTAAAATTTTGTTGCAAATTAAAAAAAATTGCTGCAAAATTGGATAAAATTTTTATCCAATACATAGATAGCAAGCCAAAACCTGAAATATAATGGAGAAAAACCGAAAGAGTTAAAAAAATCTTTTCTTAACCATTGAAGTTTTTCAAAGAAAAGTAAAGAGCTAAATTAAACCAAAGGTGAGCAGAAATAAGTCAAATATTATTTGAATTACAAAACGAACATAGACCCCTATCAATAAATAAATGAAACCCAAAATGAACAGAAATTACAATAAATAGCCAAGTCAAACTTAAAACGAGCAGAAACTACACACAGAGGAGTAGGCCTAACATTCCCCGTGCCTTCTAAAGACCAGAATAAAATTAACCCTTTGCTGAAAACAAAATTCATTTTAAACGTTTTCTCTTTTATAACTTTTATAGATCTAAAATTCTTGAGACTTTCAGGAGTGGATTTCAGCATTTACTAAACTGTCAATCTACATTCATTTGATCTTTTCATTAATCTTGGTTATTATAGTGATTTTTATTTTTGACGTTATAAGAAATAAAACACACATTCTGGTTTTTAGAAGGCAACGGGGCGTTAGCCCTACTTTTCTTTGTGGTATTTTTAGATCACTTTAAATTTGACGTGATTGGTAATTTTGCCCTTTCTATCGAGGAAATCTTTTTTTAACACAGTAAATGGCGTAGTAATGACTTTAAAAAGCTTTTTTTAAGTGTATGCTTTAGCTTTCAAATAAATGACTTCGCATTTCCTTAGTTGCTTTTCACAATCGCATTCCGCTAAAATATAGCTGGCAAACATTTTTTTTTTCAGGTTATCGCAGGATTTATAGAAAGCAGTTGAAGTATTGGACATTACTTCTTTCTGATAATTTCACCTTCGAAGCTAAGAAACACACTTGTTTTGAAGAACCATATTTTAGAAGTACACCCCAGTTTCTAGAAAATAGCTAAATTCTATCTGCGTCAAGAAAAATGAAAAAAAAAAATCTAGCTTATCTAGGAAAAAAAGAACTTATATGATGCCAACAAAACTGATGCAAGATGACAGCCTTATAAAATATTTCTAACTCAATAAAGTAATTCCACATACAACAATGTTTTTGCATTCTTACATATTTTCCTTTTTATACTTACTTATTATAAAGAGTTGGAAAAACAAAACTTAAAATTTAAGCATTACATTTGTTTTTAGTCAAGCATTAGTATTATAAGGGTTATGAGAGGCAAGAAAAAAACCTTATTAATAATAATTTATGTTCATTTCAAGCCCCACTTCATTGTTCACTCTAATCTGTGTTTGCTTAAATTCGTATTTCTTCATTCAAGGCAGGGACAGATCCAGGATTTTTTTAGGGGTGGGGGGGGGGCGTAAAATAGGTTGAACCGACAAACTTGCCTTAGGAGCAAGTTTATTTAACGCAATCTTGCGTTATATAAGTAAATTACACTACTCTAGACAACGTTAAGGGGGAAGGCCTCGCCTCCCTGGATCCACCACTGATTCATAGTAATTTCTGTCACTTTTATTTTGACACCTTATGCCACCTAATTTTTACTTGTTTTAAGTTTTGAATTCACTCTCTAGTTTTCACTGAAAGCTATGTTTTGTTTTTTAATTCAACTAATGTTAAGTAGCAGCTTGGAAGACAAAACACTAGTTGAGCACGGAAAATAAAAATATACTTAGGTCTCCTGCCGGGTGCTACTCGGCGTAGAGAGTGACGTCTGCCTCCTCCATCCACTTCGGTCCATTGCAAGGGTTTGCACTTCACTTGGTCTGATATTTGCCATCACTAGAAATTCGGATACGCTGTCGGGTCATGGCTTCTTTGATCGGCCGCGAGATCACTTCCAAACGGCTTTGACAGGGTCAAAGTCAAAGATCATCTTTGCGGGTAAGTGCGGCGGCATTCGAAGTAAATATCCAAACCACAATAAGGTACGCCCGGCTGCTTGGGTAGAAAAACGGGACTGCTTGGTGAGATGCAGCAGCTTCTCGTTACTCGCGAAGTCGACCCACTGTAGAAATTCTATCCTTCTTAGACTCTTCGACTGGAATCTATTGATGGTCATTAGGGTTGCGTCTGATACTTGACAAGTCTCAGCTACATAAAACACCACAGAACCGACGAGGGTGTTCAAAAATGGTAGTTTGGTTGAAAGACTGATGTTTGGTTTTCACCAAAGATGATAGTTCCACCTGCCCATGGCAGAGTACGCCCTGGACAGTCTTGCGTACATATTGGGGAGAAGAGAGCCATCTGAAGATATCGTGGATCCCAGGTAGGTATACTATTGGACAACTTCTATGCTAGTTGTTGCGTCCAGACAGACTGGAGAAATGACAGCAAGATAAGTTTGGTCTATGGGCTTAATTTTCGTTTTGTTCCAGTTTATATGCATTCCCAGAATTGTGGCCTCTTCTCGTAAGATTTGAAGCGCTTCCAGCAACTGATCCATGGAGTCCGCTAGGATGGCCAGGTCGTCAGCAAAATCAGCATCTGAAATGACGCAATCTCCAAACTTGAGTCCAAATTTTATACGTGAAGTCGTCATTGTCATAACGTTGTCTATGATGACATTGAAGAGCTCTGGGGCTACTGCACATCCTTGACGCACCCCTGTCGCGATTGGGAAGAATGGGCCGCGCCGGCCATTGACTTGAACACATCTCTCTGTGTCATGGTGTAAAACTTTGAAGAGTCTGCAGTATTTCCCGGGAAGGCCAGTCAATGCTAAAATCTTCCAAAGTACCTCTAGGTCCACTGAGTCGAACGAGAACGAAAGGCAACGAAGGCGAAAAGAGCCTTCTGGTGGAACTCCGTGACTTTTTCTAATATATGTCTAATCGTGAAAATCTGCTCAATGGTGGAACGGTCTGTCATAAAAGCAGCTTGTTCAGGTCACAGAATTCCACGGATTATATTCCGAAAACGATCCAGCAGGACCATTGAGAAAAGTTTTCCTGGGACTGACCGCAGAGTTATTCCACGGTAATTTGAACAGTCCTTTCTAGAGCCTTTCCTTTTCCATAAGGAGATGGTGACACCTTTCCGCTAATCTTCTGGAATTATCTCAGTTTGCCAAATTGTGGAGAACAAGAGTGTGGAGAAACAGGAGCACTGCAGGGCCAGCATATTTCAGCAGTTCAGAGCTTAAGCCACAGATACCAACAGCTTTGTTATTCTTGAGCCTTTTAACTGCGTTTCTAATTTCTGAAGGGCTGAAAGGCTCATATGGAGGAACATCTGCTTGAGGCCTTTGACTGGTAGATTGGCTGGGACTATTATTTGGAGAGACAGACGGGCTAGTATTATTTAAGAGCGAGCAGAAGTGGTCCTTCCACCTCTTAAGACAATTGCCCTCATCAGAGACAAGTGTCCTATCCAGGGATAGGACAGGTCCCAATGTAGGAGTTGTATTTTCCGTAAGATCTCGGAGATGCTTGAAGAGGCTACCCACATCTTCCTTTTTTGCTGTTAATTCAATTTCATCAGCTTTCCTTGTAACAAACTGAGTTCGGTCCCAGTAAATGAGACCGTTTGGCACTCCATTAAGTGACCATGTCCCCAAGGAGCCTTGCCCTCAGTCTTTACTCTGTAATCTCCAGTGTTTCATTTGTTAGCCAAGATTTCTTCGGAAAACCTCTCTTGCCAAGCACCAATTGTGCTGCTTCGCTTGTCTGCGATTTAAAATACTTCCAGGTGTCTTCACTGCTGCTAAGTGTGCCAAGGAGCTCGAAGCGATTCGATATCTCAATACTATACTCCAGGTGAGTATTTGGCTCCTGGAGTTTCCCAATATATACAGTAACTGGCCTTCTTTCTGATCGTTGTGCTTGAAGTCGGAGATGGACTTAAACACACACGAGCCTGCGGTCTGCGTTCCCAAGCTCAGCTGATCTGTAAGTTCTGCAGTTCTTTAGCGTTGACCTTCAGCGTTTAGACATGATGACGTAGTCGATCATCTTTTTTGCGCAACCGTGATTACTATATCACGTGTACTGGTGGATGGTTTTGCGCTGAAAGTGTTTGCGATGACTGGGTCATAAGATCGGCATAGTTCAAGTAGGTGTAGGCCATTGTCGTTAAGCGGGTCAGGAGAAACATGACTAAATGTGCCACGCCAAACGCCCGTATCATCAGTAGAATGCTAATATTGAATTCTACGACCGCAATAGGAATTCTCAAGTTATTCTACGACCGCCATAGGACCATGCTATTCTATGACCGCCATAGGACCATGTTATTCTACGACCGCCATAGGACCATGTTATTCTACGACCGCTCTAGGACCATGTTATTCTACGACCGCCATAGGACCATGCTATTCTACGACCGCCATAGAACCATGTTATTCTACGACCGCCATAGGAACCACGTTCTATAGAGGTCCTAGGAGCCACTAAAATTTGAATAAAAGGGATGGTTTTCATTACAATCCATATTAGTAAGAGAATTCAATTCAGAGAGAATAGTTTATTTGAGAGGATATTAGTAGAGAAAAATGAGTGGTGCATTTACATTATTGGAGATTAATGATGGAGCCGGCAGCAGCAGCAGCAATGATATACGAGTATCCAATGTGGCTGTGGAAATAACCGGTGGTTGTAGACTATGCCTTGAATGGGACGATATGTTTGCTAGATAAGTGATATCATTAAGCAAATTTAAGCAGGAGGAGCAACTATGTTTTGCTGAAAAACTGAATATTGTGCATATAAATAAACTTCGGTCAGCATTAGATGTCCTATCGAAATATATTGATGAGAACAAAATGCATCAGTGAATATTATTGTTGTATTTATGTCCAATAAAATTGTTTCTAAATCAAAGGTATTTTTCTTCCTATAGTAGATTATGGTAGATTATATTCTTTAGAGTAGAAAAATAATTCTAGTCATTCAAAAGTTGGTCGCGACAGAGTTAGGTCTCTAAAAAATGGATAGAATTGAGAAAAAATAACTCCTCGGAAATCTATTGTTTATGTTAAACTTTTTAATTGTACATGATGCTCTATCAGAGTTGTTTATTCTAAAGAAGAGATTTTTATAAGTAAGGATAGACGATACAATCACACCTAATTCTTCCTCATTAAAGTATTGTATGAAGCTTTTACGTCGTGGTTCGAATGCGTTTGCACAACTTATCGATATATTGATCACGACACGACAAAATGATATTGTGGATATGATTCCAAACGTTAGTTTAGAACTTTAGGACTTTTTTTCATGAGAAACATGCTGTTCAAGGATGATTTACTCCTCTCTCTCTATCCCAGACAATTTTTGGTTGTTGCTAGCTCAGTTTTATTGTGGCAGTGAGAGTGTCAACACATGAAAAAATGTTCCACACATGTCCCCTATGTATGTACACACTGGGCAGGTGGTCATCATGTGAGAATTGCACAATAATTGATGAGTATGATTAAAAGTGTAGATTATGCAACCCGTGTAAATTGCATAGAGGATATGCTGTACAAATTAAAGGTTGTAATTCATGTCTTGAAGAGGTGTGTGACTCTCATCCTAGAGGGCACCTATGCTCCAATTGTCATTATGATAAATGTAATCAGTGGGAGAATACATATCCAGGTATGATTGGAAAGAATCCTAACCGTGATTTTAGTTTATTGCTACGAGATTGGTATCGTCGTGGTTTTAGATTGTTCTGGGAGGAGGAGCCGGGTCAGCGATTCAACTGTTGGAACAACAAAAGAATATGGTTTCTACGTCATCGTTGTGAAGACAATGGGTGTTATAATTATAAGCCCACTGATTTTTATTTGGACGTGACGGAATGTGATTTGACACTTGAGGACACTGTTTGTGAAATTGCTTCAAATAGGCAAATTGAAACATGTGAATTCTATAGAATGAATGAGAATAGTATCATTGACTATACAAAGAGATATGACAAGAGTGAAATTACACTCTACTGCAGAAAATGTGACCCCGACATTGCAGTGCATCAGGATCAGTACACTGTGAATTCAGATAATCTACTTGCACTAATTGTTGTCGACAAATACCTATACCTAGTAGAAGATGAAATCTAAAGAGTAGAAAAGTCGTTTTTAATCGTGTATATAAATTTTTATAAATTATTAATAAAAAAATTAAAATAAAATTTTATAAAATTTTATTAGTAGGGCACTAAAATCAATATTAAATACGTTTGTAAGTATATTTTCCACTAGAAAATCGTTCAATCGAGGTAAGTCAACGTAGATGTTGAGAAACTGCTTGTAGGTATAGCCACGACATCTGAACATGAAAAAAAGTAGTACATGAAAGCCACTTGTCTTAGTCGTTAAATCCTGTACTCTTCGTTGATTTTGAATAATGGTTTTCCCATTGCTTTCAATAATGATAGAAAGATTAAATTAGGTTAGGTTAGCCTACGTACGCGCGCGTACGTAGGCTAACCTAACTTAATCTAGTCTAACCTAACCTAATTTAATCTTTTTATCATGTTTAAGTTAGGTTAGGTTAGCTTATCATGAGCGCTCATGATAAGTTAACCTAACCTAACTTAAACATGGAGAAATGTTTCTAATTATTTATTAATATTTATTTATACCTAACCTAACCTATTGTTTTTGATGGTTAGATGAATGAACTGAATTTAAGAAAAAATAGAAATAAAGTGAAACTTTTTATCTTCATGGAAAATAATCACAATCATAGTATAGCCATTCCTATCTTCTATGGAAAAATTTAGAATTGAACTTTAAATTTTTTATGTCTTTGAGAAATTAGGAACTGAAGTGGAAGATTTTTTATTTTCATTGGTAAATTTAGGAATTGTGCTAACTTTTTTTTCGCTTCTCTATTAAAATTCAGAAGAGAACTTGTACATTTTGCCCTTCTTCGAGAAAACTCAGAATTAAAGTGGAGCTCCATATCTTCGTGAAGAATATTCACAATCAAAATATAACTTTTCCTATCTTCTATGAAAATTTGGAACAGAACTTTAAACTTTTTCATCTCTTTGAGAAAAGTCGGAACTGAATTTAAGAAAATTTAGAATTAAAGTGAAACTTTTTATCTTCATGAAAAATAATCACAATCATAGTATATCTTTTCCTATCTTCTACTTAAAAATTTTTAAGAGAACTCTTTTATGTCTTGGGCCTTTTCTTCTTCCAAGAAAATATTTGGAACAGCACTTAAAAATTTTTTTATCTCTTTGAGAAAAGTTTGAACATAATTTAAAAAAATTTAGAATTATAGTGAAACTTTTATCTTCATAGAAAATAATCGCAATCATAGTATAGTTTTTCCTATCTTCTATGGAAAAATTTAGAACTGAACTTTAAATTTTTTATGTCTTGGTGAAGATCAAACTGAAGTTGAAGCTTTTTATTTTCTCTGGATTAATTAGAATTGATTATGTTCTTTGCTAAAATTCAGAAGAGAACTTGAACTTTTCCTATCTTCTATGAAAAATTTGGAACAGAACTTAAAATTTTTTCATCTCTTTGAGAAAAGTCGGAACTGAATTTAAGAAAATTTAGAATTTAAGTGAAACTTTTTATCTTCATAAAAAATAATCACAATCATAGTATAACTTTTATTATCTTCTACGGAAAAATTTAGAAGTGAACTTTAAATTTTTTATATCTTGGGACTTTTCTTCTTCCGGGAAAATATTTGGAACAGAACTTAAAATTTTTTCATCTCTTTGAGAAAAGTCGAAACTGAATTTAAGAAAATTTAGAATTAAAGTGAAACTTTTTATCTTCATAGAAAATAATCACAATCATAGTATAGCTTTTCCTATCTTCTAAGGAAAAATTTAGAAGTGAACTTTAAATTTTTGTGTCTTGATGAACTTAAAACTGAAGTGGAAGCTTTTTATTTTCCCTGTAGAAATTAGAATTGAATTATCTTCTTTGCTAAAATTCAGAAGAGAACTTGAACTTTTCTATCCTCTAAAACAAATTTGGTACAGCACTCTAAATTTGTTCATCTCTTTGAAAAAAATCTGAACTGAAGTGGAAACTTTTTATATTATTTTGGGGAAATAGAATTTATCAATAACTTATTTCATTTTCATTGAGAAAATTCAGAATCGAAGTTGAACTTTTCTTCTTCCGGGAAAATATTTGGAACAGAACTTTAAATTTTTTCATCTCTTTGAGAAAAGTCGGAACTGAATTTAAGAAAACTTAGAATTAAAGTAAAACTTTATCTTCATGGAAAATAATCTGTGGGATCTTTTTATTTTCTCTGGTGAAATTAGAATTGAATTGTGTTCTTTGGTAAAATTCAGAAGAGAACTTGAACTTTTCTATGTTCTATGAAAAATTTGGAAGTGAACTTTAAATTTTTTATGTCTTGGTGAACTTAAAACTGAAGTGGAAGCTTTTTATTTTCTCTGGAGAAATTGGAATTGAATTATGTTCTTCGCTAAATTCAGAAGAGAACTTGAACTTTTCTATCTTCTAAGAAAAGTGTGGAACAGTATTTTAAATTTTTTCATCTCTTTGAGAAGAATCTGAACTGAAGTGGAAACTTTTTATATTATTTTGGGAAAATAGAATTGATCAATAACTTATTTCCTTTTCATTGAGAAAATTCAAACTCGAAGTTGAACTTTTATTCTTCAGGGAAAGTATTTGGAACACAACTTTAAATTTTTTCATCTCTTTAAGAAAATTCAGAATTGAATTTAAGAAAATTGAGAATTAAATTAAAACTTTATATCTTAATAGAAAATAATCTGTGGAAACTTTTTATTTTCTCTGGAGAAATTAGAATTTAATTGTGTTCTTTGGTAAAATTCAGAAGAGAAATTGAACTTTTCTATCTTCTATGAAAAATTTGGAACAATATTTTAAATTTTTTTATCTTTGAGAAAAATCTGAATTGAATTTAAGAAAATTTAGCATTAAAGTGAAACTTTTTATCTTCATGGAAAATAATCACAATCATAGTATAACTTTTCCTATCTTCTATGGAAAAATTTGGAACTGAACTTTAAATTTCATATGTCTTGGTGAACTTACAACTGAAGTGGAAGCTTTTGATTTTCTATTGAGAAATTAGAATTGAATTGTGTTCTTTGGTAAAATTAAGAAGAGAAATTGAACTTTTCTATCTTATATGAAAAATTTGGAACAGTATTTTAAATTTTTTCATCTCTTTGAGAAAAATCTGAACTGAAGTGGAAAATTTTATATTATTTTGGGAAAATAGAATTGATCAATAACTCATTTCATTTTTATTGAGAAAATTCAGAATCGAAGTTGGACTTTTCTTCTTCCGGGAAAATATTTGGAACAGAACTTTAAATTTTTTCATCTCTTTGAGAAAGGTCGGAACTAAATTAAAGAAAATTTAGAATTAAAGTGAAACTTTTTATCTTCATAGAAAACAATCACAATCATAGTTTAACTTTTCTTATGTTCTATGGAAAAATTTAGAACTGAACTTTAAATTTTTTATGTCTTGGTGAACTTAAAACTGAAGTGGAAGCTTTTTATTTTCTCTGGAGAAATTAGAATTGAAATGTGTTCTTTGGTAAAATTCAGAAGAGAACTTGAACTTTTCGATATTCTATGAAAAATTTGGAACAGTATTTTAAATTTTTTCATCTCTTTGAGAAAAATATGAACTGGAGAGGAAACTTTTTATATTATTTTAGGGAAATAGAATTGATCAATAACTTATGTAATTTTCATTGAGAAAAATTCAGAATCTAAGTTGAACTTTTCTTCTTTCGGAACAATATTTGGAACAGAACTTTAAATTTTTTCATCTCTTTGAGAAAAGTCGGAAGTGAATTTAAGAAAATTTAGAATTAAAGCGAAACTTTTTATCTTCATAGAAAATAATCACAATCATAGTATAACTTTTCCTAGTCTTCTATGGAAAAATTTAGAAGTGAACTTTAAATTTTTTATGTCTTGGTGAACTTAAAACTGAAGTGGAAGCTTTTTATTTTCTCTGCGAAAATTAGAATTGAATTATGTCCTTTGCTAAAATTCAGAAGAGAACTTGAACTTTTCTATCTTCTAAGAAAAATTTGGAACAGTATTTAAAATTTTTTCATCTCTTTGAGAAAAATCTGAACTGAAGTGGAAACTTTTTATATTATTTTGGGGAAATAGAATTGATCAATAACTTATTTCATTTTCATTGAGAAAATTCAGAATCGAAGTTGAACTTTCCTTCTTCCGGGAAAATATTTGGAACAGAACTTTAAATTTGACTCTTTGAGAAAAGTCGGAATTGAATTTAAGAAAATTTAGAATTTAAGTGAAACTTTTTATCTTCTTAGAAAATAATCACAATCATATTATAACTTTTCCTATCTTCTACGGAACAATTTAGAAGTGAACTTTGAATTTTTCATGTGTCGGTGAACTTAATACTGATGTGTAAGCTTTTTATTTTCTCTGAAGAAATTAGAAATGAATTGTGTTCTTTGGTAAAATTCAGAAGAGAACTTGAACTTTTCTATCTTCTATGAAAAATTGAGCCTGCTAGTAGGATTATTATCTCTAAATTCTTGTTCTTACATCTTTGACCTTTTTAATAGATATTCTGAACGTTTGACGTTCTAGCATACTCTAAAAATAATGAACACCTAACAAAATAATGAATAAGATATTTTTAATGAAATAACGACATGTAGAATATTAATATAAAAAAAAGTTAAATACATTATTATACATTATTAGTACACTTGCGCTTCACTTTCCGTCAATTCATCTTTATATTCATTGATGATATCGTCTGCTAATGTCCTTTTTATTCTGCCTGCGATTTCACTGTCTATTGTCACATTATTTTTACATCGATAGCAGTTTTGGCACATTGACCAGATATGATTTATGATGTTGGTGCAGCTGTATGCAGGGGTCGGCCACGACGAAGTGCACGAAAAAAGTGACTTTAGTTACTTGAGGACACCAAAAAAGTGACAAAAAGTGACTACTCAGAAGCCGTCAGAGCATAGGCAGATGGATTACAAGGATCCCAATTACTACCGTAAGATCATCACTGCCTATGAGAACCCAATAAATTATGGACAGAAAGGCTGAAATCCTTATTTTTTTCTTCAATTGATTTTATTTACTTATACAAAACGATAAAAAAACAAGCATCTACCACAACTAGGTATAACCAATCACTGGATATTATGTCATCACTTCTTTGACTTTTTTGAAAGACAATCAATTAGTTCAGATTTCCTCTTCAGAACAAGTAATTCAACCGATTCAGCATTATCTGCCCTTTCCCTTTCTTCAGAGCGAGCTTTTAATGCTGCTTTCACCATACTTTGAGCAAGACCAGTGTTCAGGAAGTCCTTTCTTCCACAGCTGTCTTCAACCGTTCGCCTGCCTCTCTCAGAAGGGTATCGCCTATTTCCTTCTTCTGCTTAACCATCTCTTTTTTTCGTGCAATGTCTGACTCTAGGTCCGCTATTTTCTTCTTCTTCCGCGCCATCTCTAGGATTTCTTGTTCAGCATCTTTCTTCTCAGCTTCAAGCTTCTCTCTCTGATTCTTCCTGTCTTCGCTCAAAAAGGTACAGTTCATAGCTGGCTCTAGCCAGACAAAGCAGCTTCTTTGTGATCAGCACACGCTCTGGTCTGTTCTCATAGTCACGGAGCGCATCCGCAACAAAAGCCTTAGCATTCAGTGCCCACTCTTCTGTACGCGCTTGAAGGCAAGTCATCAGTAGAGCTGACCGAGAAAATCCTCTCTCTACGTCTGCACTTCCATGACAGAGCGACATAGCTGCCCGGACGATCCAACCTAAGGACTGATATTTGGTTCCACCAGATGATGTCTTCAGTTCCAGGATCTTTTGCCAATAGCTGTAATCGTCTGTGTACTCTCCGTGGGTGGCGGCACGGGATCTGACTGTAATAAAAACCATTCTCCCTGGACTTACTCGATGTCCGTCTCGAATGGAAGTTCTCTCGCGATGTGGAGGATATCACTGCAACTTGCTCTTTGGCAATCTGGACTGGGAGGGCTTAGGCAGGCAAGGCTTCGGCAAAACTCCTTGTTCACATGGCAATTTACCCGCAGGTACTACACAGCAGCTTTGATATGCTTCCTGATCCTCAGGAAAAAAAAATGTCCTGTGTTTCAGAATAACTTTCGAAGAATCCAGGGCAGCCAGGACCCTTTCATTACACAAGGGTTGCTGTAGGCAAACATCTGCAGTACTATCTAAGCCTTCAAAACTACCAAGGATCCAGAGATTGACATCATCAGCCGGCACAATCTGCCCCAAAAGAACTGTGCATAACCGTCTGAGCTCAAAGTGTACCACATGTATTAACGGCTCCTGTCGTTGAAATACACCAGTAAAAGCGGTGAAAATTTCTGTAGAGCTTATAATGAACTCAATTTCTGCTTTCATTGTTTGTTTTTTTAGCCAACTTACAATTCACAAATATTTTGCATTTGACATCAGGTACTTCAGACTATTTTTCTTTGGCACGAATTCTAGGAAATATTCTATCAATGCAGGCCACTGTTCGATCAAGCGGCTTGCTGCTTCCCTATGGTGAGCCATCTCGTGGGGACGTGCTTCACAAACTTATGCTGAGGAACTTTAACTTTCCGTTGGCACTGGCTGAAATCGTCAGAACGAGCCGGCCATCCGCTGAAAAAGTGGTGAACAGCGATGATCATATCAGAGCACTCCACCCCGAGTTCTTGTAGCCCTTTCAGGAATGCTTTATGTACTGCATGAATGTTGCAGGCTCCAATATTCAATATGCCTTTTGAATACCTTTTTCTCTTTTCTGAGTCTATGATTGATCACACTTTCTTATTGACAGCTGGGCCATCACTTGCAGGCATCAGCAATCTCTCAAGTGAAAGTCCTTCATCTTCAATACTCTGTAAAATTTCCTTACTCAGATCTTCACTGCTTGCCTGTCCCACATAATATGTCTAAAGATGCTAAGTAATCACCTGTTTCCGCTCTTTTGGCCAGCACCAAACTCATATTTGAAGTTCATTTACCTCACCATCGTTTGTTGCTTCATCATATTCCAGCACAAAGTCAGATTTCTGGATGTCTTCGATTAGAATTTCTCGAAAGTACGGATAAATAGCCTCCGTCAACAAGTATGTAATTTTTTAGCATTTAACGAGAAGCCTTCTGGTAAAGCATCGGGGAACATTGTTCGGAACACCTCGGCAATATGATCACAAGAAGCTGCAGCAAAAGAACTAGCAATAGTCCTTAAAACCCAAACTATCTCCGCCCTTGACGCTGCATCTCGCTTGCAGAGCATTTCAGATTCTTTTATGGTATGCTATCGCCACTCTGTGAGTTTGGGTGGTTTCCGGTTGGAGCTGATGCAGCGAGTCTCAACTGACGCTGGTTTAACATGACAGAAGCATTCTTTTTGTGATCTTGTGCGGCTGCATGTTGAAGAAGGGCCTGGAACCCTTTCTGGCAGCTGAGTGTCTTTTTACAAACTTTACAATAGAACGAGCTGTCATTGTCACTCCCTTTTGTGCACCACTCTTTCACTTTATGCCCAGCGCCGTCTTCCCTACTGAGCCAGCTCTCCAAAAATTTTGTCTTGCCCATTATTTACAGTGACCTGAAATAAGAATGGGTTTTAGGACGGAATTCGAAAACATATAAAGCTAATACAAATACAAACTGACAAAACAAATGAAAACACGAATTTAATCTTAAATTTTGACGTCCTCAGACCTGTGGGCATGCATGCCTTTTGCAGGAAATGTCAAACGGTCTAAAAACCAAGAAACTGGCTAACACTGAAAATACACAGAAGGAATCTCGGCCTAACTGTCCATTTGTTAAGCAACCAGGCAAGAATGGATGCTAAGTGAACCAACGGCCTGAAAAGAACCATGGGCAGTTATGGTACGGTAGAACTAATTTAATCAATCATCTTATTTGTAAGAGCCTAGATTTTAACACACACACACACTAACCACGTTTATCACAGCCATAGACATCGTACGTGTTGAAATATAGTCCAAACTATCAAAAAAAGACTTACTTTTTTTGTGAATTATGCTACAGTCGACAGTCAACTATAAAATACTGTTTCAGCAAAAAAATTAGGTCCAAAACGTTGAAAAAAGTGACTTTAGTGACAAAACGACAGAAATAGTGACAAAAAATGACAGGTCCCCAAAAAAGTGACAAAAGTGACAAAAAGTGACTGCGGCCGATCCCTGTGTATGCATGTCTTCTTTTTCCTTTTGCTTTCATTCGAATGCTAACACCGGAAAGATAGCGATAAGATCTATCAACGGCTAACATGCTACCAGAACCATTAGCTAGAAATTGTCCCTCTTCATCAACTATTATTTTTAAGTTTGCATTCTCTTTGAGCACTAATTTCTCTGGTAATGTTACTCTCGCATATCCACCGTTTACACGATTGAAAATCTTGGGTACTCTAAAGAAATCTAATTTCTCGCTGTCATGACAACGCATGCATACATTTCCAATAGTGTTACCACTTGCACTCCATTCATAGTTAAGGTATTTCTCCTTGTCAGCATTCAACACGACGATGATTTTATCATGTGCGCATACTTTCGTCGAATAATTCATCTCCACTTTTTACAGATATGAATTGTGTGTTTATCCTTCCACTGCGTAAAAATACTGATTTAATGCATGCAATAAACTAGGTAGTGTCGATAACCTGCCATAGAGTACCAGTGGGAAAGCCGCGTCGTGTCTATGAACAAGCACAGAGTACGATTGGTAGAGCCGTAAGCATATTTCATGTCATTTTAAGATACGTAAAAAAGTTTAAAATAATACTGTAAAATGGATTTAGGGAGGACATTAAGAAAAGAACTTGTTGTGAAATGCCCTTAGAAAAGTATTGCTTGGTGTTGGAGCATTCAAAAAGGCAGTATAGTAAAGTTGTGGGTGAAAAGGATGGGTAATTCAACTTCTAAAATGGGCTTAGGAAGGACATTAAGAAAAGAAATTTTTCTGAAATGCCTTTTGAAAAGTATTGCTTGGTGTTGGAGCATTCAAAAACGCTGTAAAGTAAAGTTGTGGGTGAAAAGGATGGGTACTTCAACTTGTAAAATGGGTTTAGGAAGGACATTAAGAAAAGAACTTGTTATGAAATGCCCTTTGAAAAGTATTGCTTGGTGTTGAGGCATTCAAAAAGGCTGTATAGTAAAGTTGTGTGTGAAAAGTATGGGTACTTCAACTTGTAAAAGGGGTTTGGGAGGGACATTAATAAAATAACTTTTGCTGAAATGCCATAAGAAAAGTATTACTTGGTGTTGGGGCATTCAAAAGCTATAAAGTAAAGTTGTGGATGAAAAGGATGGATTCTTCAACTTAAAAAATGGGTTTAGGAAGGACATTAAGAAAAGAACTTGTTGTGAAATGCCCATTCTATGAAAAATTGAGCATGCTAGTAGTATCTTTATCTCTAAAATTCTTTTTCTTACATCTCTGACCTTTTTAATTGATATTCTGAACGTTTGACGTTCTAGCATACCATAAAAATAATGAACACTTAACAAAATAAAGCATAAGATATTTTTAATGAAATAACGACATGTAGAATATTAATATAAAAATATGTTAAATACATTATTATACATTATTAGTACACTTGCGCTTCATTTTCCGTCAATTCATCTTTATATTCATTGATGATATTGTCTGCTAATGTCCTTTTTATTCTGCCTGCGATTTCACTGTCTATTGTCACATTATTTTTACATAGATAGCATTTGGCACATTGACAAGATATGATTAATGACATTAGTGCAGGAGTATGCTTGTCTTCTTCTTGTCCTCTTTAAAATGCTAATACCGGAAAGATGATGATAGGATGTATCAACAGGTAGCATGTTACCGGAAGCACTAGCAAGGAGTTGTCCCCGATCATCGACAATTATTTTTAAGTTTGCATTCTCTTTGAGCACTGATTTCTCTGGTAATGTTACTCTCGCAAATCCACCGTTTACACGATTGAAATTCTTGGGTACTCCAAAGAAATCTAACTTCTCGCTGTCATGACAACGCATGCATACATTTCCAATAGTGTTACCACTTGCAATCGTTTCATAGTTCAGGTATTTCTCCTTGTCAGCATTCAACACGACGATGATTTTATCATGTGCACATACTTTCGTCGAATAATTCATCTTCACTTTTTTACAGATATGAATTGTGTGTTTATCCTTCCACTGCGTAAAAAATACTGATTTAATGCATCCAATAAACTAGGTAGTGTCGATAACCTGTCATAGAGTACCAGTGGGAAAGCCGCGTCGTGTCTATGAACAAGCACAGAGTACGATTGGTAGAGCCGTAAGCATATTTCATGTCACTTTAAGATACGTAAAAAAGTCAAAAAAAATACCATGTTAAAAAAATTCAAAACTTATTTTTAAAAAATGGGAGGGAGGCGTTCCGGGGGTCTTTGGGGGATCGAGGGGCATTAGGGGGACCGGGGGCCTTTGGGGTTGGGGTAGAGGACCTCACAACACTGCTCAAATACAACTTGTGTATTATAACGACCACAGAGTTTTATCCTCAAATGCTCTTCTAAAACATCTTCTAAAATCATCTTTTAAAATGTCTCTAACTGTTTTGCCGAAATAATTCCCTATAATGTCTAAAACAGTTTCACCCAAATAACCCCTAAACGTAATTTCTGCGTGTTCCTTTTGTTTTTGGCATCCCTGCGCTGTCACATTTGAAATTCCTATGAAACCCTTTCCCGCGTTAATCTCTTCATCTCTAAGTTCAAAACATTCACCCGGAGATAATTCCCCTTTCATGACAAATCAATCAACCTTGACATCACCTGTCAGACATTAATAAACCTCACCCGGAAACAATTCTCTTGGACGAACTCCAAAGACATTAATAAGCTTCGCCCGGAGACATTTCTCGGAAACGTGTTCTCCCTGGGGATTCCATGCCCATATTTGGTGCCCCCGCTGGGACTGACAGCACAGGTGTTCTCCCCAGGGACTCTATGCCCAAATATGGACCCCCGTCAACATTAAACTAAATTGTAGATGGCAGCAGGGGTGAGGGGTGGGAGTCAATAAGGCCTTTCTACTATATATATATATATATATATATATATATATATATATATATATATATATATATATATATATATATATAT